>NW_006400180.1:228979-232253 GCF_000299155.1 Elephantulus edwardii | reverse complement strand
GGTAATTCAAGGTTTGCCCACTGCATAGGCTCAGCTTTTCTCATGGTGATCTCAATCTTTGTGGCAGTCATCGTTACATAGCTTCGCTTCACATCAATCACGCGCCATAATTTCACATTTTGATGAAATTCTTTCTCTCCTTCAAGTACAATGAGCACATTTAACAACGTACTGTTTGCTTCCACTCGACTAAGTTCTGGAAGTGAATTTTTAGCATATATTGAAATGGTGACTTCACCCCCAGTCTGATGCCAGTCATGTCTACATGGAACAACTTTCCCCCGGGCATCTTTTTTAGTCCACATGTGTTTCCCTGTTGTACATCCCTCTTGGGCTAAAAATGTATTAAAATCAGAAGTTTTTATTCTACAACAGCTCCAGTATTTCATCCCTTCATGGAAAATAGGTACTCCAGAATGATATATACAGGCTTCTTCTAGACTGTCTAGACCCTGGTATGTCTTTGGACAGCCTCCATTTTTACATGAGGTCCCAATCTTAATTTCACCACTTTTTTCTTCTTTCTTTTCTTCTGTTCCTGGTGTCAGTTTAAGTTTATCAAGTGCTTGTTTGAGGGAGGCAGATATTTTTATTTCCAAATTTGTCATTGGTTCATCTGGGCTTGGTCTTTTAATGGCTTCTACTGGCTTAGGGGCTTGAATGATGTGTTCTTGAAATTTGGGTTTCAATTCAGATAATTCTTTCTTCTCAGTGGTCTTGACTTCAGGTTTTACTGGCTCAGGAGGTTTCTTATTATTATGTCTCCCCTTTGTACAGCCTACAATGCTTAAGAAATCAGAAAAATCAGTTGTTCTTCTCTTACAGCAAGACCAACCCTTCAATGCATCATGAAACACTGGAACCACTGGATGATAAGTGCAAGCATCGTCCGAATTGGTTTCGGGATCGAAGCGTTGGCCACAGCCCCAGTTGTAGCACAGGAGGGCCATACCTTTGTTTCCCCTCAACGTTAAAAGTAAAGCCAAGTTGCCAAGAGCCACAGAAAAGTGTTTCTAACTGCCCTGTCACAGGTACTGGTATGAGTCTGGATGTGCACTCTTAACACCAGCAGCCAGGAAATAAAAAGATAAATTTCACTGGGAAAATCTGGTGTCACATACCTCCCCAGAGTGCTGAAATGCAACAATGTCAGGCTAGATATAAAGATGCACCTAATCCAGGCCATGGTCTTTGCAATTACTTATGCTTCAGAGAGCTGGGCAATGACTAAGGATGACAAAAAAATCAGTGCCTTCAAGTTGTGGTGCTGGAGAAGATTCTTGAACATTCATTCCATTGAGTGCCAAGAAAACAAGTATGTCTGTATTGTAGAGGGTGAAGCCAAGTTTCTCCTTGGAGGCTAAGATTTTGAAGCTGTTTCTCGTGTACTTTGGGCACGAGGCCAAGAGAGACTGACCCTTAGAGAAGAACATCATGCTTAGAAGGGTGGAGGGACAGCACAGGAGAGGAAGACCCCTGATGAGATGGATTGATACAATAACTGGGGCCATAGGGGTTGATGTGTTGGAATTAGTGAGAATGGCTCAGGATAGAGAAGGGTTCAGAGTTGCTGTACATAAAATTATTATGGGTTGCAGGCAACTAGATGACACATAACAACAACAACAACAGTAATATTACATGTAAGCAAAAGATTTCTGAAGATAATCCAAAAATGGCTCAACCATATATTGACAGAGAACTGTCTGAAGTTCAGGCTGGGTTTAGAAGAGACTGTGACACCGGGGATATCATTACTAATGTCAGATTGACCCTGGCTGAAAGGAAAAATACCAGAAGAATATATACATTTGCTTTATTGAGTATGGACAGGCATTTCACCCTGTGGATCATAACAAATTATGGTTAACATTAAGAAGAATGGGAATCCCAAAGCACATAATTGTGCTCATACAAAACCTATACCCAGATCAAAATGTATTGTCTGAACAAAGTAAGGTTTAAAATCATAAAAGATACGTGTCAGGCTTGTATATTCTCTTAATACCTATTTAATCTATAGGCTGAACAAATTATTTGAGAAGCTGGATTCTAGGAAGCAGAAAGGGACATCAAAATTGGAGGAAGACTTATGCATTATGTCCACAACACAACGTTATTTGTTGAAAGTGAGAAAGACTTGAGGTGCTTGCTGCAGAAGGTCAAAAAGTAGAGCCTTCAATATAGATTGCACTTCAATATCAAGAAAACAAAAGTTCTCTCCTCTCGACTGGTAGGTAGCATCATGATAAGTAGAGAAAAGATTGAAACTGTAACAACTTCATCTTTTATAAATCCATGGTCAACACACTTTATATCAGAAATGATCTGGAGAAGAATGATATTAGCAAAGTCTGCAGCCAGAGATTTCTTCAAATTACTGAGAAGCAACCATGTCCGTTTGAGGACTAAGATGTACTGAATTCAGGCCATGGTCTTTTCAATCATTTGCTATGCTGCTGAAAGCTGGGCAATGAGTAAAGACAATAGAATTGATATCTTTGAGTTGTGATGTTGGAGAAGAGTACTGAATATCCCATAACTGCCAAAAAAAAAGGATATGTTTAAAGAAAGTACAAAGTGCTTCTTGGAGGCAAAGATGACAAAGCTTCATCTCACATAACTTTGTACATGTTATTAGAAGACAATATCCCTTTGAGAGGGATATCATACCTGGGATCAGTGATAGACCCTCAACCAAATGGACTGACACAGTGACTGCTGCAATGGGCTTAAATGTCTCAGAAACAGTGAGGATGACACAGGATAGGATATGCTGTTCATAGGGTTGTTATGAATCATACTTGACTCAAAGTCACCCAGTAACAATAACTTACCCTAGGATGATTGAGGAAGTGATACTGTGAATAGATTTCCAGAAAAAGTGTTGCTGTCACTGTTTTGGCACCACACCGTAATAGACAGAATGGCATGTACCTTTTAACAATTGTATCCCATTTGTGTCTTAGCCACCTAGTTTTGCCTAGAATCTTTCACTTCTAGATATCTTGCCTTTTATTCCCATGATAGTCTCTCAGTAAATGATGAATTTTTTAACCTTCAGTTCCTGCTCTAACATTTTAAGAATCTATCATGGTCCTTGCAATCACTTGTTATGTGTCAGAGAGTTGGACAATGACCAGGGAGGATAGAAGGAGCATTGATGCCTTTGAGTTGTCTTGCTGGAGAAGAGTATTGAATGTACCATGGACTGCCAAGAAAACAAACAGATTCATCCTAGAGAGGATTAAACCAGGCTGCTCCTTGGAGGCAA
>NW_006400180.1:212468-227274 GCF_000299155.1 Elephantulus edwardii | reverse complement strand
TTCATAGTCCTTGGTTTTAGTCCTAGGTCCATGATCCACCTTGAGTTGGTTTTTGTGTATGGAGTGAGGTGTGGGTCTTGCTTGAGTCTTTTGCCTATGATGTGGATTGATTCAGTGACTGGGGTAATCGGGGTGGCTGTGTCAGAGACAGTGAGATTGGCACAGGGCAGAACAGGGTTTAGGGCTGTTGTACATAGTGTCACTATGAGTCTCAAGTGACTTGACAGCACGTAACAACAACAACAAAAACATCAACAACAACATCATCTTTTATATTTCCTGGATCATTCAATATGATGTGGTTCCTTTGTGACCATTTTCACTGTTGTGTTGTTTTTTGTTTGTTTTTGTGTGTGTGTGTACTGTCAAATCAGATCTGACTGGTACAGGTGGAGATTGTCCCTCCTTCTCCAGAAGAGCATCTGGTGGATTTGAACGGCCACCTCTGGGATTGTAGTGCGTCTTCTTACCACTAGGCCACCAGAGCTCCCTGACCATTTTCACTCTTGTGACAACAGCAATTTCACCTGTTCAGACCATTTATATTATTCAGTAAATTTCATTTGCTTTTATTCAGCAGACTCCATAATTTGGCTCTATAGCACTTTTAATAGATCAAAGAAATAAGTTAAAGTGTCCAGTGTTTCAAGTGGGGCACAGGAATGACAGAGTCAAAGATAGAGGAAAAGGAACATTCATAGAGTGAAAAATGTCAGTGAAACTAGTACTAAAAATCCTGAGAGGAGAGAAATCAGTGCAATTTAACAAATATTTAATGAGTACTGTATAATCAGCTTTCGATCATATGGTACTCCCTGAAATTTTCAGTGTCAATCAGTTCTTTTTGGTATAGTTATTCTATGTATTCTTTTCCTGTACCTTTTATATTTCCTGGATCATTCAATATTTTGCCCATAGTATCTCTCAGTATTATTACATCTTGAGGCTTGAGTTCGTTCTTCAGTTCCTTTAGTTTAAGAATTTCCAAGTGAGATCTTCCTTTTATATTCACTGTCTTCAGCTCTTTGTTCATTCTAATATTTTGCTTTGTCTTCTTGAGTTGCACTTTGAAATCTTCTCCTCAACTCTTTTACTTCAGCATCTCTTCTTTTTGCTTTTGCTTCCCATGGGGCTTTATTTGGCTTCTCAATGTTTATAATATCTTCTGACGTCTATTTTGGTTTCTTCTTTCTCCTTTGTCTTTGTAATAACATTTTGCTTTCTTCTTGGATGATATCCTTGTTGTCGCCCCACAATTCACAGGGTCAATAGGTAACATCATGAGAGATAGGGCAATGATTGAAGCTGCCAATGGTTTCATCTTGTTTGGATCAGCAATCAGCACCCTAGGTACCAGCAATCAGGAGATCTGGAGATGTATTTCATTGGGCAAGTCTGTTATCAGGGACCTTTCCAAAATAGTGAAGAGAAATGTTGTCACTTTGATGACTAGGGCACAACTGATTCTGGACACAGTCTTCTTAATCACCTGCTACACACCTGAGGGCTGGATAATAAGTAAGGATGACGGAGAAGAATTGATGCCTTTGAGTTGTGGTGTTGGAGAAGAGTAATGAATATTCCATGTACTGCCATGAGAATGAAGAGAAGGTGCAAACAGAATGTTTCTTTGAGTCGAAGATGATGAAGTGGTTTTTTTTTATTACATACTTTGGGCCTGTTGCTAAAAGAAGATATTCCTCAGAAAGGGATATCATGCTTATAAAGGTGAAAGGTCGGTAATAAAGAAGAAGCCTTCCAATGAGATGGACTGGCACAATGACTGCAGCAATGGGCCCAAGTGTGTCAGAGATGATGAGGATGGTACGGGATAAGACAGTGTTCAAGTTCATAGAGTTACTATGAGTTGTACTTGACTTGATGGCACATAATAACAATAGCATACAATAAGCATTAATATAGCTATCTCCTCTGACAAAGTAATTTAAGCCTTACCAGCACAGGGAAACATGCATGTAGCCAATTACACATATGCTAGCATGATAATGTGACTTATGCGTATGGGAGTACCAAACAGCCAACAAACAACAAATGACATTTTCTTAACCTAGTGTGCAAATTGATTAGGTCAAGCTAGTAGGATCTAGCAGGAATTAGTGGTTAATATCAGAGTTAAGAATTCAGAGGTAGGAAGACAAAAGAGACAGTATGACATAAAAGAGAGTCAGAGAAAAAGTATGTGCTTTAAAATAAACAAGCCTTGGGTTAAAACTCCACCTTGCCCCTTATCACTAGCTTGCCAACTCCTGTTAAGATTATTCTGACTCATAATTACTTTCCATTGGGTTTGTGGTGTTGTTATTATGTGCCGTTGAATCACCTGCAACTCATAGTGACTCTATGTACAATATCTCTGAACCGTGCTCTATCCTGAGCCAGTCTTACTGTCTCCAACACACCTACCCCATTGCATCAGTCACTACATCAGTTCATCTCATCCAAGGTCTTCCTATCCTGTACTATACCTCCACCCTTCCACAAATGATGTCCTTCTCCAAGTACTGGTCTTTCTTTGCCACATGCCCAGAAGTATGTGAGACAGACCTTAAAAATCCTTCCTTGTCACCAAGTTTGGTTTCACCCTCTCTAAAACACATCTATTTGCCAGGTCACAGTATATTCAATGCTCTTCTTCAACACCACAGCTCAAAGGCATCAATTCTTTTTCTGTCATCTCTAGTCATTGTTAATCTCTCTGATGTATAGCAGGTAATTGTGAAACCATGGCCTGAATCAGGTGCACTTTAATCTCCAAACTGACAGTGTTCTTTAGCACTTTGGGGAGGTCCCTGCCAGCAAATTTCCCCAATGTAATTAGTCCTTTCATTTCCTGACTACTGGAGCTAAGAGTGTTGATTGTGGAGACCAGCAAGCTGAAATTATTAATAACCACAATTTCTTCTCCATCTATCATGGTGATGCCAATTGGCCCAGTGGTAAGAAACTTTGAATTCTTCATGTTGAGCTTCAATTCATTTTGCAGACTATAGTCTATAACCTTCTACAGGAAATGTTTCAGGTCCTCCTCAGTTTTGGCAAGAAAGGTTATATCATATGCATATGTTATATCATCTGAAATAACATATATATGTTATTGATGAGTCTTCCTCCAATCCTGAAGCCACATTCCTCCTCATAAATTCCAACCTCTCAAATGATGTGTTCTGCATATAGATTGAAAAGGTATGGAGACATGACATGTCTCTAACACACTCTTCCTTTGAACCATGCAGTATTTTCTTGCTTTGTTCTGACAACTGCTTCCTGGTCCAAGTATAGATTTTGCATAAGCATCATCAAGTGTTCTTGGATTCCAGTTTTTCTCAAGGTGATCCACACGGTCAAATTCCTTTGCATAGTCAATGGAACACAGATAGACATTCTTCTGGTACTGTTTTGCTTTCAGCTAAGATCCATCTGACATTGGTTTTAATGTTTCCAGAGCTGTGGCCTCTTCTTATTTATTTTTAATTATTTTATTGTGCTTTTAACAAAAGTTTACATAAAAGTTGGATTATCATTTATTCATTGTTTCATATTTTCCTCCCTACCCCACAAAGTTCAAATTTTTACTTATTTATTTTTTAAAAAATATTCGTTCATTGTTGTACATTTTCCTCCCTGCCCACCCGTGGCCTAATTCACTTTTCTTTTTGGAAAAAAAATATTTCATTATTGTACAATACCCTGCCCCCCCCCATGGAAACAACCCAAATGTCCATCAACAAAAGAATGGATAGAGAAACTTTGGTATATGCACACAATGGAATACTATGCAGCACTGAAAAACAAGGCAGTCATGAAATATTATACAAAATGGGTGACCCGGGAGGACATTATGCTGAGTAAATTATCTCATTCACAAAATGACAAATACTGCATAATGTCACTGTTATAAAATAATATTGATATCAGGATTGGGCAGAAACCAAGAAAAGAAGGAATAAATAATATATACTGCACTGAAACAGATGAGAAAAGAACTGCTTAAAAGGAGCATATGATTAGGTGTTATTTGAATAACAATAGTCCAGAATAAGAGGTACACAGTATTTGTCCTTTTGTGATGGATATAGTTCACTCAGCATAATGACCTCCAGGGTCACCCATGTCGTGTAATATTTTATGATCTCTTCGAAACGTGGCCTGTATTTTGGTAGTTCTCTGTCAATGTATTCTTCTAGTTTTGTGTTTTGTTTTGTTTTTTCCCCCATTATCTTCAGCAGGATTTTGCTTGCGTGTGATATTAGTGATATTGTTGGCTAATTTCCACACTCTGTCAGGTCACTTTTATTTTTTTATGGGAACAAATATGGATCTCTTTCAGTGCTGGCCAGGTAGTTGCATTCCAGATTTCTTGGAACAACCTGGTCAACATGCCCAGGGGAGCATCTGTTGAAATATGTCAGTTGGTATTCCATCAGTTTTGTGGGGATTTGTTTTTTTGTCAATTCCTTCAGAGCAGCTTGGATCTCTTCCTTCAACACCATTGCCTCTTGATCATACGTAGTTTCAATTTGTTTTGATACAGTGACTCTGTGTACTCCCTCTGTGTAAACTCTCTACCTTTTAATGCCTTCTGAATAATTCAATAATCTGCTCAAAGCATCATTAAGTATTACAACTCGAAGCTTGAATTGAAGTTTCTTCAGAATGAGAAATGTTGCATGAGTTTTGCTCTTTTGATTTTCCTACTTCAGAGTTTTGCACATTTCAATACCATACTTTGCTTTGTCTTCTTGATCTGCCCTTTTAAATCTTCTTATTTAGCTCCTTAAGTTTCCTGAATTCCCCTCCCCCCTTTGCTTTGGCTTCTCTGCATTATAGTGTAATATTCACTGTCTCTTCTGACATCCATCTTGGTCTTTGTTTCCCCTTCTCTGTCTTTGCAATGCCTTTTTGCCTTCTTCATGAATCATATTCTTGATATCCTCCTAAAGCTCATCTGTTCTTTGTTCATTACTCTCCAAGGCCACAAAGGTGTTCCAGAAATGGTTTTTAAATTCAGATGGGATAGACTCAAGGTGAAATTATAGCTCTTGTGAATATTATTTCATTTTCTTCAGCTTTGGTTTGAACTTGCAAATGAATAGCTAATTTTTTGTTCTACAATCAGCACCTGGCCTACTTCTCACAGCTGATATCGAGCTTCTCCAGTGACTATTTCCTTACATGTAGTTGATCAAGTTCATGTGTACCATCAAGTGGAGTCCATGTGTATAGTCACTGTTTATGTTTCTTATAAAAAGTATTTGCAAAGAAAAAAATCATTTATTGTACAACATTTTATCACTCTAGTTCAACCTCATTTGTGCCACCAAGACCACGTTTTTCAACTCCTGATCCTTATTCTCTATCCCCAACTTTTGCATTCCAGTCATCCATTATTATTAATGCATCTTGGTTTCATGTTTGATTGATTTCAGATGGTAAAAGTTGGTATTAATAATCTATTGGCTCTGGTTGTAGGTACATATATGAAAGGCTGTAAAGCTTTACAGGAAGAGATGGTCTTACCTTTCTCTTATGGAATACCTGTTAAATTCAAGCCACTAATCACTGGAGTTGTTGTTGTTAGGTACCATCAAGTCGATTACAATTCATAGCGACCTTATGAACAAAAGATCTGAACCTAGTCCTGTCCTGTGCCATTCTCACACTTCCTGACACACAAGAGGCCACTGCAGCAGTCACCTTGTCAATCCACCTGGCTGAGTGTCTTCCTCTTCTTCACTGATCCTCCACCCTTCCCAACATTATGTCCCTCTCCAAGGAATAGCACCTCCTAACAATATGCCCTAAGTATGTGAGCTGAAGTCTCATCTTTCTTGTCTGCAAAGAGCTCTTATGGCTGTACCATCTCCAAGACATATCTGTTCATTTTCTTGGCTGTCCATGGGATATACAATGCTCTTCTCCAATACCACACTCAAAGTCATTATTTCTTTTTCTGTCATCCTTATTCATTCTCTAGGTCTTGGAGTCCTTAGCCAGTAATAGGAAAGACCATGGCCTGAATCAGACGCACCTTAGTCCTCAAATTGGCATCACTAGTCTTCAATAATTTGGAAAGGTCCCTAAATGCAGATTTTCCCAGTGCATTGCATCTCCTTATTTTCTGACTTCTAGTACCAAGAATGTTAATTGTGGATGAAGAAGCTGTTGACAATTTCAATCTCCTCTCCATCCATCATGACACACTATGCTGTTAAGATTTCATTCTTTCTTTTTTAAAATTTTTATTATAAACTGGTTTACTTACAAAGTTTGTATACGTTTTTTTCTCACACTGGTATTTCCTATTTCCTTTACCCACCCCTCCCTTCACCAATCAAATTGTGGAACACTAGAAGCTCACCCCTCTGCCCTCCCCCCATGGATCCTCATTCACATTTTAATCGTTATCTTTCTATTTCCAAAATAATGGTATTATACAATATTTGTCCCTATTGGACTGAATTAGTTCACTTAGCATAATACTCTCCAGTCCTTCCCAAATTAGGCAGTGATTTACAAAATCATTGTTCCTGAATGCAAGTATTCCATTGTGTGAATGTACCATAATTTCTCAATCTATTCAATCACAATTGGACATTTCGGATGTTTCCATATTCTTGTGATGGTGAATAAGACTGCTATGAACATTGGTGTATAGGTCTCTGTGCCTCAGTTCTCATTTTCTGAGTAAATATTCCAAGTAGTGGAACAATTCTGTCATATGGAATTTCCATGTTCAGCTTTCTGAGGAAACTGCAAACTGCCTTCCAGAGTGGTTGTCCTATTTTATAATCTCCCAAAAAAAAGGTATAATAGCTCCTCTCTTGCTACAACCTCTCTGACATTTATTACTTGCTGCTCTGATAAATTTTGCCACTGCTACTGGAGTGAGATGATATCTCATTGTGGTTTCAATTTGCATCTCTTTTATTACCAGTGATTTTGAGCCTTTCTTCATGTGTCTGTTGACCATCTGAATATCCACCTCTGAAAATTCTTTCCATGTCTTTTGTCTATTTTGTAATTGTGTTATCAGTGTTTTTCTTGTGGTAGGATACTGTAAACTTTAGATATTTGACCTTGTCTGAAATGGTATTGCCATTTGCCCGCTGCCTCAATCAGTAGGTTTTCTTTTCACTCTTTTGGAAAATGTTTTTTATTTGCGCAGGGATTTCATCTTTAGAAAGTTCCATTCATCAATTTTAATCTTTCCAGATTGTGCATTTCTGGCTGTATTTGGCAGTCTCTTTATATCCTAGACTAAGCCATCTAAGCTTGATCCCAGTTTGTCTCTGATGGACTTTATTGCTTTAGGCTTTACTCCTAGGTCTCTGATCCACCTTGAGATGATTTTTTGTGTATGGTGTGAGATGTGAATCTTGTTTCAGTTTTCTGCAAGTAGCAGTTCAATTTTGCCAGCTTTATTTGTTGAAGAGGTTGTCATTTTCCCATTTGATAGATTTTATTTTCTTGTCAAATATGAGTTGACCATAGATAACTGGGTCTATTTCTGTGTCCTCAATTCTGTTCCATTGGTCTACGTGCCTGTCATTGTACCAATACCACACTCTTTTTGTTACTACTGCTGTGTAGTAGGTGTTGAGGTCAGAGACTGCAATGTTTTTCTATTTAATTTTTGTTTTTCTTTAGTGCTTTACTTATTTGGGGTCTCTTTCCTCTCTAAACAAACCTGACAATTTCCCTTTCAGTCTTCTTGGAAAATGAATATGGTATCTGGATTAGGATTGTGTTGAACACGCTTTTGGTAGGATTGTCATTTTCACAATATTAAGTCTTACTATCTATGAACAGGGCACATTTCCCCACTTAGTAATGTTTTTTATTGTGTCTTGCAGAAATGTTTTATAGTTTTCTTTGTATAGGTTTTTGTATTTCTAGTTAAGTTCACTCCTGAGAATTTCTATTTGTGGTTGGCTATTGTAAATGATATTGCTTTGTTGGTTTTTTTTTTCCTGAGTTCTCTTAGTTACTGTTGAGGGATCCCACTGATTTTTGGATATTGACCATATATCCTGTCACTCTATTAAATTAGTACACTAGGTCCAACAGTTTTTTATGAGATCTTGGGGTTTTATGTGTACACTATCATACCATCAGCATATAGAGACAGTTTAACCATCATTTTGCTAATTTAGGTGACTTTTATTTTCTTCTTTTGTCAGAGTGTCCTAGCAAGCACTTCCAGTACAATATTGAAAAGAAGTGGTGACAGAGAGTATCATTGTCTGGTCCCTGTTGGCAAGGAAAATGTTTTCAGTCTTTCTCCATTGAGAATGAAATTGGTTCTTGATTTTGCGTGTATACTTTTAAAATTGTTGAGGAAATTCCCTTCTATTCCAATTGTGCTGAGTGTCTTTATTAGGAAAGGGTATTGGATTTTTGCCTTTTCTATGTCAATTGCTGAGATCATATGGCTCATGTTATTTGATTTGTTAACAGGGTGAATTATGTTGATTGGTTTTCTTATGTTGAACACTCCTTGCGTATGTGTTATGAATCCCACTTGGCCATGATGAATTATTTTTTAATGCTCTTTTGGCTTCTATTGACTAGGATTTGGCTAAGGATTTTTGCATCTATATCCATGGAAGATATTGACCAGTAGTTTTCTTTTTTAATAATATCGTTGCCTAGTTTTGGTATTAGAGTTATTCTTGCTTCGTAGAATGACTCCGAGAGTATTCCTTCTTTTTTAATTTTTAAAATAATTTAAGTAGAATAGGTGATAGATCCTCTCTGAATGTTTGGTAGAATTCAGTTGTGAGGCTTCAGATTCAGGACTTTTCGGAAAATCTTTTTTATGACCTGTTCTATTTATTCTTTTGTGATGAGTCTGTTCAGATGTTGTTATCTGTCTTTGTTAATCTAGGTAGGGCATGAGTTTCAAGGGATTTGTTCTTATCCTCTAGGTTTTAGAATTTACCAGAATATAGATTTTTATAGTGTTTGGATTTTATCGATTTAATTTCATCTGAATCTGTTGTGATGTCACCTCTGTCGTTTCTTAATTGAGATATCTGTGTCATTTCTTTTTTTCTTTGTTATGTTTGCCAGGGGTTTGCCAATTATATTGACCCTTTATAAAAACTAGTCCTGGTTTTATTGATGGTTTCAGTTGTTTTCTCTTTTCTATCCCATTAATTTTTGCTCTAGACCTTATAATATCTTCTTGTTCTTTTTCTATTTGATGAAGGTGTTGTTGTTGTTGTTGTTATGTGCCGTCGAGTCGTTTGCGACTCATAGCTGTACAACAGCCCTAAACCCTGCTCTATCCTGTACCAATCGCATTGCCTCTGACACACCCACCCCGATTACCCCCAGTCACTGAATCAATCCACCTCATGGAGGGTCTTCCCCTCCTGCGCTGTCCCTCCACCCTCCCAAGCATGATGTCCCTCTCCAAGGACCTGTCTCTCCTTACAACATGTCCAAAGTATGTCAGACGAAGCCCCAGAATCCTTGCCTCCAAGGAGTAGCCTGGTTTAACCCTCTCCAGGATGGATCTGTTTGTTTTCTTGGCAGTCCAGGGTACATTCAGTACTCTTCTCCAGCACCACAGCTCAAAGGCATCAATTGTCCTTCTATCCTCCCTAGTCATTGTCCAACTCTCTGATGCATAGCAAGTGATTGCAAAGACCATGGCCTGTATCAGGTGCACCTTAGTCTCCAGAGAGACACCATTGCTCTTGAGTACTTTAGAGAGGTCCCTAACCTCAGACTTTCCCATCACAATACGTTTTTTGATTTCCTGGCTACTGGTGCCAAGAGTGTTGACCGTGGAGCCTCGAAAACTGAAGCTGTGAACAATCTCAATCTCTTCACCATCCATCCTGATGCTATCGATTGGTCCAGTAGGTAATTGTTTTTTTCTTCTTTCTTCCTAGTTTATGTATATGCTTATTGCGATGAACTGCCTCCTGAAGAGAGTTTTACTTGTATCACAGAGGTTTTGTTATGTTGTGTTTTCATTTTAATTTGTTTCAAGAAACTTTTTATTTCATTCTTTGTTCCTTTTATTACCAAATTGTGTTTAACAGAGAGTTATTCAGTTTCCACATGGGTGGTTTTATAAGCTTTACCCTCTTGTGGTTAATTTCTAGTTACACAGCAATTTGTTTTGAGAAGATATTTTGTATTATTTCTACATTTTTTAATTTATTGAAGCTTGTTTTGCATCTTAATATGTCATCAATTTTAGAGAACGTACCATATGTGGTTAAGAAGAAAGGAAATTACATTTTACTAGCATCCAGTACCATTAATACATCCATCCACAAGGTCGAGTTGTCTGATGGTACAGTTTAGATCTTCTGCATCTTTGTTGAGTTTCATTTGGGTTGATCTATCATTTGGTGACAGTGGTGTGTTGAAATCTCCTACCACTATTGTGATGCCATTTCTTTCTTCAATTCTTTTTACCGTTGTTTTATGTATTTTGCAGGTCTATAACTTGGTATATAAATGTTGACCAGGGTTATGTCTTCTTGATCTTTTGTTCCTTTAATCAGTATGTAATGCACTTATCTTTTATGGAGGTTTTCATTACGATGCCTATTCTACCAGGAGTTATTTCCACTCTTGTGTTTTTGATATTGTCATTTGCTTGGTATATTTTTTTCCCCAGTTGTTGATTTTGAATCTTTTTCCCCCCTCTTCTTTTTTAGATATGTCTTTTGCAGACAAAATATTGATGGACTGTATGTTTTTTTTTCTATTCTGCTTCTCTTTTTCTTTTGATTGACACATTTCTGCCATTCTTACTCAGTGTTATTATTGTCAGGTTAGATTTTACTATTGCCATTTTGCTGTGTTTCTTTATCTGTTGTTTTTGGTTAATATGGGCCATCCACTTTCCTTTGGCATCTCTATGTGAAGAACTTCACTTAAAGCTTCATATAGTTTTGTTCTTTTTTCACAAAATTCCTTAAGCTTACTCTTTTCTGCAAAGGATCTAATTGCTCTTTCGTATTTGATGCAGAGTTTTCCTGGGTATAGGATTCACCCCTGGCAACTGTTTTATTCCAACTTTCTTTATATGCCATCCCATTGTCTTATAGCTTGCGTGCTTTGTGTTGAGTAATCAGAACATAATCTAATTGTTTCCCCTTTGTAGATAACTCTTTGTTTTCCATGAGCTGCTTTTAGAATTCTATCCTTATCTTTTTTTTTCTATCCTTATCTTTTAATTTGAAGAATTTGACTACAATATGTATTAATGTTTTCTTTTTCAGTTGTCTATTTGATGTTCCCTGATCTTCTTGAAAGTGGATTTCCTTGTTTTTAAAAATACCTGGAAAGGTTTTTTTAGTACTTTTCCCCAAAATTTTCTCAGTGATCTTCCTATCACTCCTATGTTCTTGAATTCCAATCATATGTATATTGTTCCTTTTGGTGTCATCCCACATGATTCTAATGTTTTCTTCATTTTCCTTATGTTTCATCTCTGGTTTTTCTTCTGATATGTTTCCAGTGAGACTCTTTTCTTTAAAGCTCATTGATTCTCTGTTCCATCTCTTCAGTTCTACTTTTTTGTCTTACCAGTGTCTTGGACACTTCTGCCATTTCAGCCTTAATATTCTGTATTGCATCTTCTTGCTTTTCTGTTATTTCTAGTTTGTACCCTCTCTGTCTTGTTATGATTTTTAAATTCTTGTACCTTTTTTCTATACTATCAATTTTTATTTCATCTTTTGTATTTTCTTTCATATCTATTTAAGCTGTTCCCCAACAATATATTTCTTCTGGATTACTGTCTCTGGGGTATTTGTTCTCTTAAAGGCTTCCACTGTTTCTTACATCATTTGCATCTTCTACTGTAGCTGTGCAAACAACTCCACATCAGCATATTTCTTCTGATTCTCTCTACCTTGGATATTGATTAGCTCTGCTTTTTAAGGAGAAGGTTTATTGTGGGTTTTTTTTTCCCTGATGACTGAGGTAGAATGCTGCTTTTTTTTTTTTTTACTTTTTTCCCCCCTTTTCCTAGTAGATATTAGGTGGTTGTAACAATATAGTGCCCTAGAATATGGCAATGTTTTGTGAAGGACCTGTATATTTGTGTTCCTCTTTTGGCCTGAGGCTGATAGGGCTGAGGGCTCAATAGCAGTGTTTCCCCCAGAGTATATGAATGGCAAACCAGGAAGCCTGTGTTCCCTTCCTGAAATGGCATCTCCCCCCAGCTCGAGCTTTCTCAACCTTTCCCACTTGAGCTTATGGAATCTTGTGTGGTGCTAGACAGTAGTGTTTCTCACAAAGTACCTGTGATATTGGTGCACCCGGCCCTGGGCAGTGGGGGCAGCAGCTGAGTGATGAAACTGCAGGCCCTCAGCCTGGCAAGCAGCAGTTCTGTCACCAGTGAGGGTGTGAGTGTGCCTGGGATGGGAAGCGGTGGCTGGAAGATACTACCAGGCCAGCCATGCCACACAGGCCATGGCATCTCGCAGCAGAGAGCAATTAATAATGTCCTTGATGAGCCGTCTGTCACCAGAAGAGCAACATGTCCCAAGAAGAGTCACTTCTTTTTAAGGATTTTTTCATCTATATTCATGAGAGATATTGTCTGTAATTTTCGTTCTTAGTAACATCTTTGCCTGGTTTTGCTATTAGAGTTATGCTTGCTTCATAGAATGTCTATGAGAGTGTTCATTCTCTTTCTATTTTTGAAAATACTTTATGTATACATCTTCTTTATGTGATACTTTATGTGATACATCTTCTCTGAATGCTTGGTAGAATTCAGCTGTGAAGCCATTTGAACAAGGACTTTTCTTATGGGGAAGTCTTTTTATGACCTGTTTAATTTCTTCTTTTGTGATGAGTCTGTTCAAGTGTTGATATTTGTTCTGGTGAATCTGGATAGGGCATGATTTTTAAGAGATTTGTCCGTTTCCTCTAGGCTTTTGAATTTATCAGTGTATAGCTTTTTATAGTATTTAGATATTAATTTGTTTTCTTCTGGTTCTGCTGTGATGTTACTTCTTCTTAATCGAGATATCTGTGTCTTTTTTTTTTATCTTTTGCTAAGTTTGCCAAGCGTTTGCCAATTTTATTGACCCTTTTGAAAAACCAATTCTTGGTCTTAGTGAGGGTTTCAATTGTTTTCTGTTTTCTTTCTCACTGATTTCAACTCTTGCCCTTATAATTTCCTTACTTCTAGAGACTGGAGGATTAAATTGTTGTTCTTTCTATGTTTGATGAAGATGTTGAGTTAGATCATTGATTTTTCTTCTTTCTTCTTTCTTATATGTGTGCCAATTGCTATGATACTCTGAGGAGTATCCCAGAGGTTTTGGTAAGTTGTATTTTTATTTTCATTTCTTTCAAGGAAATTTTATATTTTATTCTTTATTTTTTTATAACCCAATAGTATTCTAGCAGTGAATTATTTAGTATCCACATGGGTAGTTTTCTAAGTTTTACCTTCCTGTGTTTAATTTCTAGTTCTAAGGCATTGTGGTCTGAGAAGATACTTTGTACCATTATTTCAATGTTTTTGAAATTATTGAGGCTTGCTTTATGTCCTAATAATATGTTATGGATTCTGGAGAATGTACCATGTACACTTGAGAAGAAAATTAATTGAGTTTTAGTTGGGTGCACTACTCTGAATACATCCACAAGATCAAGTTGGCTAATTATACAGTTTGGATATTCTGCATCTTTGTTACATTTCTATTGAGTTGTCCTATCCTTTGGTGATAGTGGTGTGATGAAGTTTCCTACCACTATTGTGATGCTGTCTATATCTTTCTTTAGTTCTGTTCATCATAGGGATTTGGCTTTTTTAAATAAAATTTTTATTTTATACTCCTTCACTTACAAAGTTTCTATACATTGTTTTTTGTACCAGATATTTCCCATGTCCTTTACCCACCTTTCCCTCCACCCATCAAATTGTGTGACCACCTTCCCTAATTGATTAACCACCTTTCCTCCCAACCCCAACACATCTCCACCCATCTTCACCCCTCTGCACCCTCCTTCCCCACCTTGTATCCTTGTACATTTTCTACAATAACGGTCTTTAACAGTATTTGTTATTATGGGACTAAGTTAATATTACTTTACACACACACACACATGTACATACACATATATATCAGTTTGCTTGGCTCTATAATCAACACTCTTGGTACCAGCAGCCAAGAAATTAAAAGACAAATTGCATTTGGAAAGTCTGCTGTCAGAGACATCTCCAAAGTACTAAAGAGCAACAGTGTTAATATGGAGACTAACGTGCTCCTGATATAGGCCATGGTCTTTGCATTTATTTGCTATGCATCAGAAAGCTGGATGATGACTAGGGATGATAGAAGGGAAATGGATGCCTTTGAGCTGTGGTGCTGGAGAAGAGTTTTGAATATACCATGGATTGCTAGGAGAACAAACAAGTTCATCCTGGAGAAGGTGAGGCCAGGCTGCTCCTTGGAGGCAAGGATTCTGAAGCTCCATCTGGCATACTTTGGACATGTTGCAAGGTGGGATCAGTCCTTGGAGAGGGATGTCATGCTTAGGAGGGTGGAGGGACCGTGCAGGAGAGTAAGACCCTTAATGAGATGGATTGATTCAATCACTGGTATAATGGGGATAGCTGTGTCAAAGACAATAAGATTGGTAAGGAATAGAACAAGGTTAGGGCTATTGTACATAGGGTTGCTATGAATTGCTGGTGACTTGACAGCACATAACAACAGCAACAACAACTATATACACACACACACATGCACGCATGCGTGCGCGCGCGCACACACACACACACACACACACA
>NW_006400180.1:204238-204718 GCF_000299155.1 Elephantulus edwardii | reverse complement strand
ATTGCCATTTTCACAACATTGAGTCTTCCTATCCATGAGCAAGGGATATTCTTCCACTTTTCAAGATCTCTTTTTGTTTCTTGTAGTAATGTTTAAAGGCTGTGATCTTTGATCTTTTGCAGGAAGTGCTTCAAGTCTTCTTCACTTTCTGCAAAATAGCTTATGTTACCTGCATTACACAGGTTGTTGATCAGTCCTCCCCAATCCTGATGTCACACTCTTCTTAATACAGTGCAACTTCTTTAATGACTTGCTTAGCATATAGATTGAATAGGTATAGAAGAAGGATGCAACCCTGAATCACATGTTTTCTGATTTTAAATCATGCAGAGGTCACTTATATTGTTTAGACAACTGCTTCTCTCTCTCTCTCTCTCTCTCTCTCTCTGTCTCTCTCTCTGTCTCTCTCTCTCTCTATATATATATATATATATGTATATATATATGTATATATATGTATGTATATATATGTATATATAT
>NW_006400180.1:200852-204092 GCF_000299155.1 Elephantulus edwardii | reverse complement strand
ATGTATACTTTTTGTAATCTACACAATTCAGTAATTTTGAAAAGTCTATAGTAAATATGTAAATATCTTTCTGTTATTTCTGCTTTCAACCCAGAATCATCATCATCCATCAGCAATGATATCTCTTATGTCATGTTCTCTTCTGAATCCAGTTGGTATTTTTGGCAGGTCCCTGCTGATGTTCTAGTCATTTTAAAAATAATCTTCATCAAGATTTTATTTGCTTGTGATATTAATATTGTTCCATAGTTTCCCCATTCTATTGGAACACCTTTATTTAGAACGGGAACAAATATGACTCTCTTTTAGTCACCTGTCTTACAAATTTCTTACCATAGGCTAGTGAGCATGTCCAAGGCTTGAACCTCAATTGTCACCCAAGCAATTTGTGGAATCTTAATTCCCCCCACCCCACCAGTGTCTTCTGTGCAGCTTGAACTTCTTTCATCATCATTGGTTCCTGGTCTTATGCTTCCTGAAATGGCTCAGTGTCAATCAATTCTTTTTGTTTCAATGCTTTTATATAGTCCTTTTTCTTTTTTAAAATTAATTTTTTATTATTATTAATTTCAATGAACATCTACAGAGATTTTGGAATTCCATTCATTCATTGTTGCACTTTTCTCCCCACCCACTCACCCCACTCCCACAGTCCTTTTTCTTTTAACACTTGCTACATTGTTCACTATTTTGCTCACAGAATCCTTTAGTATTAACTAAATACTAAATTCAGCAACTCAAGGCTGAATTTGTTCTTCAGTTCTTTCAACTTAGAAATTCTGAACATATCCCTCTTTTGATTTTCTAACTCAAGTTTGTTATAATACTTTTTTTCCTTTGTCTTTGTCTTTTCAAGCTGCCTGTTCTAGTACTTCAGTATTTCTTCTTTTTACGTTGGTTTCTTCATAAGGAGCTGTACTGCCAATCTGAAGACATGCTGGTCAAATTCACAAGGTGAGAGAGAAGGGCAATCTCCTCCTGTGCAATTTCCTGCCTCTGAAAATCTGTTGTAAGCTGGTTCCATTTTGATAGTACACAATAACAACAACAACAATAACACATTCTAGCACAAGTTTCAGAGTTTCTTCTATCATGTTTTCATCTTGTCTTTCTTTCTTGTCTTTGTAATTATCTTTTGCTTTCTTCATGAATTATATCCTTCATGTTATCCCACAACTCATCTTTTTCTGTAATTAGACACCAGTACATCAGATGTATTCTTGAGATGCTTATTTTATGCAGTTGAGATAGACTTAAGGTTATATTTTGACTCTCATGAATTTGCTTTAATTTTTATCAACTTTAGTTTCTGAGTAATTGTCTCAGCCCTGGGCCTGGTTTTGACTACTTATACTGAGCTTCTTCATCTTCACAGATGTAGTCAATCTGATTTCCATGTAGTCCATTCAGTGATTCCATCACTTAGTGTATAGTTACCACTTACATGTTTTTTAAAATGGTATATTTGCTGTGAATGAATCATTCATTGTTCAAAATTCTACTATTCTTTCTCCAATTTCACTCTGTCCTCAAGTCCATATTTCCCAGTCTTTCTTTGTTTCTGACTTGGTATTCCAGACACCAACTATTAATGCATCTTGTTTGATAAATTTTAGACTGAAAATGTTAGTAGAAATTCTCAATTTCTACATCTTAGTTTGGCGGTTCTTGTGTATATTTGAAAAATAGTTGTACTAGAAGATATTCCTTGTATGTGTATAGGTAACATATCACTTATTGTATTGTACTTTAGGATCAATCTTGAGAAATTCTTTTTGTCTATGAGTGCAATATCATTGCTCTCCAATCGTGCCCTATAAAGCAGCTCTTTTTTATTCCAACTGTATAAAAAGGAGACTTTTTTAATCTATTTTTTCAATTTTGACGTTTATCATTATATGAATGAAATTTACAGAGCAGATTAGTTTTTCATGAAGCTATTCATACACTATTATAATCTCCATACTGCAATAGCAAACTTCCAAATTCCTCCCTGTGTTTTCAATTTCCACTCTTCTGTTTTTGATATTCCTTTATGCCTTTTGGACATAAAGAAAGATTTGACACTGTCTCACATAATTCTCTATTCTTAGTTAAATGTTGTCATTTTGATATCATATGTTTATTTCTCAGTCATATTTTTCACCTTTTTATTTTATATATTATTTTCATTAATTTTAATAAAAGTTTACAAAGACTTTGGCTTTCCATTCATTCACTGTTGCACTTTTCCTCTGCCCAACGCCCCCCTCCCCAGTTCACTCTTCTCTTTGAAAAGTAAAAAGAAATTATTTCATTGTTATACAATCCTTCCCCCAAAGTCCATGCCACTATGTAGCCTTTGTTTTGAAAAGCAAAAGAAAAATTCTTTCATTGTTACACAATCCCTTCCCCCAAGTCCACTCCATTATGCAGCCTTCGTTCTGGATTCCTGCCATGACAATAATACCTAATCACATATTCCTGTTTACTGTTTGACTAAGTTTTGAGTCATGAGTTATTTCGGTTCCATGATTAAAGGGTATCAAAGGACAATGGTCTTAGAATTCCATCAACCTCTATTAGAAGAATAAACCATATCTTTTTTTTATGATTTTATTATTTGCCCCACATTTCTCCCTTCCTTTCTCTAGGACTTCCTATTGTGATCCCTTTCAGAGTAGTCAGTGGTGATAGCTGACCACAATCTAGTTCAGCTTGTCTCATGAGAGTGAAGGCTGAGGCTCGCATCATGAATTCTTTGTTTTATAAAGGAATATGAAGAACCTAGAATAACCAAAATAATCTTGAAAAACAAAAGCAAAATCCAGAGGAATAAAGATGAGAAAGTAAGAACTGATTTCAATATCTACATTGTCAAAAAAATATTAACAAAGAAAAAATCAATGGAGCAGAAAAGATAATTGTCAAACAGCTCTATCTGCCTCTAATGTATTTCTGGTTCATTGTTTTTCAGCAAAGGTGTCAAGGCAACTCAATGAGGGGAAAAGAAAATCTTTTAGGCATTATTTTAGGGAGGAAAAATCCAAAATAAAATGTAGAAAAATGAAGCAAAAATCCTTGACCCTTCTGCTTTACACGAAAAAGTGGATCCACTGAATCATGTGGATTCCCAGGTAGTATTGCATTATCAAGCAGAAGAGGTAAAAAAAGTAATAAGCTTGCACACCCATGTTTATTGCAGCTTTGTTCACAATAGCAAGGAGTTGGAAACAACCTAAGTGCCCATCAACAAACGAA
>NW_006400180.1:194775-200752 GCF_000299155.1 Elephantulus edwardii | reverse complement strand
TTGGACATTTGGGCTGTTTCCATGTTCTTGTGATGGTGAATAACGTTGCTATGAACATTGATGTACAAGTCTCTGCTTGTGCTTCAGTTCTCATTTTTCTCGGGGTGTATTCCGATCAGTGGAATATCTGAATCCTGTGGAATTTCTATGTTCAGCTTTCTGAGGAAACACCAAATGGCCTTCCAGAGTGGTTGTAACATTCTGTGATCCCACCAACACTGTATAAGAGTTCCTGTCTTGCCACATCCTCTCCAACATCAATACTTGTTGTCCTGATAAACTTTGCCACTGCTACTGGAGTGAGATAGTATCTGTTTTAATTTGTATCTCTCTTATTGTCAATGATTTTGAACATTTCTTCATGTGTCTGTTGGCCATCTGAATACAATCTTCTGTGAAAATTCTTTCCATGTCTTTGTCTATTTTGTAATTGTGTTATCAGTCTTATTCTTGTGGAAGCCCTGTAGGATTCTGTAAGCTTTTTATATTGGTGTAACATAAGTTCATTGTCTGAAATGATACTGCCAAATGTTTTCCCCCATTAAGTAGGTTTTCTTTAGACTCTTTTGGGAAATATTTTTGATGCACACAGATATTTAATCTTTAGAAAGTCCCATTCATCAATTTTATCCTTTCCAGATTATATATTTTTGGCTGTATTTGGCAGTCTCAATATACAATAGACTATAACATTTAAGCTTGATCCCAGTTTGTCTCTGATGAACTTTATTGTTGTGGGATTTATTCCCAGATCTCTGATCTACCTTGAGATGATTTTTGTGTATGGTACAAGATGTGGATCCTATTTCAGCTTTCTGTAAGTGGAAATCCCATTTTGCCAGATCCTCTTTTTGAAGAGGTTGTAATTTCCCCACTTGATAAGTTTTATTTCTTTGTTGAATATGAGTTGACCTTAGATAGCTAGGTCTATTTCTGGGTTCTCAATTCTGTTCCACTGGTCTATATGCCTGTCGTTTTACCAATACCATGATGTTTGGTTACTACTGTTGTGTAGGTTTTAAGGTCAGGGAGTACTATGCCTCCCACTTCAGTTTTGTTTTTCATAAGTTTTGCTTAGTTGAGGTCTCTTTCCTCTCCAAATAAACTTGACAATTTACCTTTCAATTTTCTTGAAAAATGAATTTGGTATCTAGATTGGGATTGATTGTGTTGAACATGTAGGTTGCTTTTGGTAGGATTAACATTTTCACAATATTGAATATTCCTATCCATGAACAAGGTACATTTCCCCATTTATTTAGGTCTTTTATCATGTCTTGTTCTATAATTTTCTTTGTATGGGTCTTTTGTATGTCTAGTTAGATTCACACCAAAGTATCTCAGTTTATGGTTGGCTATTGTAAATTGTAATGCTTTCTTTATTTCCTTCTCTGAGTTTTCTTTGTAACTGTGGAAGAATACCACTGATTTTTGATTATTGATCTTATATCCTGCCACTCTATTAAACTGGTCTACTAGCTCTAACAGTTTTTTTTGTTAGGTCCTTGGGGGTTTCTGTGTACACAATTATATCATCTGAATATAGCAATAGTTTACCCATCTCTTTGCTGACATGTATGCATTTTCTTCTCTTGCTACATTGCCCTAGCAAGCACTTCTAGTACAATATTGAGCAGAAATGGTGACAGTGGTCATGATTTTCTGGTCCCTGTTCACAAGGAAAATGCTTTTAGTCTTTCTCCATTGAGGATGATATTATCATTTGGTTTTGCACATACACTTTTCAATACATTTGAGGAAATTCTCCTCTATTCATATAATTCTGAGTGTTTTTATCAGGAACAAGTGTCAAATGACTTTTTTTTTTGCATCAATTACTGAGCTTATATGTTTCTTTTTATTTGCTTTATTAATATGGTGAATTACATTTATTGTTGAACCGTCCTTACATACCTGTTACCTTGGTCATAAGAAATTATTTTTTCATGTACTTTTGGATTCTATTGGCTAGGATTTTGTTAAGGATTTTTTGCATCTATATTTATGAGAGATATTGGTTTGTAGTTTTCTTTTTTTTATAATATCCTTGCCTGGTTTTGGTATTAGTGTTATGCTTGCTTCATAGAACTACTCTGGGAATGTTTCCTCTTTTTTAATTTTTTAAAATAATTTAAGTAAAACTGGTGATATATCCCCTCTCAGTGTTTGGTAGAATTTAGCTATGAAGTGATCTGGTTAATCTTTGTTTTATGTTTTTTTTAAAAAAATGTATTTTGCATATCTTTAATTTTTTCGTAAATATTGACCAAGGTCATCTTCTTGAGCTATTGTGCCTTTAGTAAATATGTAATTCTCTTCCTCATCTTTTATCTAGTTTTCTTTCTGAAATTTATTTTGTCAGGGATTAGTATTGCCACTCCTCTATTTCTGTGGTTGCCATTTGCTTGGTTTATTTTTTTCCAACCTTTTATTCCAATCTTTGGGGAACACCATCCAAAGTGGGAGGACTGTTAGCCTCCAGAAACCGTGGCTCTCCCTGGCCTCTTCCACTTAATCATAAGGAATCCCACATAGTGTTGTTAGATAGCTTTGTTTAGTCTAGAGTACTTATGATATTGCTGCTCCTGGCATCAGACGAGCCAGGTAGTGCTGCAGTCTCCAGATAGAGTGGCAGCCAGCTCTCCAGACATTGCTGGGCCACACTGGAACTGTAGGCCCCCTTCACATGGCAGATGTTGGTTCTGTCACTGGACAGAGTGTGAGTGTTCCTGGGGTCGGCCATCATCTTTAGCAGACACTGGGGAAGTGGAATCCTCCCATGCCTAACCATGCCACACAGGCCCTGGAGTCTTGCAGTGAGGCAACATGTGTGATCCCACCACCAAGGTTTCTTAAAGTGTGGCCTTAAACGAGGGTCATTTTCTTATGTTTGCAATAGAGCTAATATTTATATCCCAGAAAGTGGAGAAAGACAAGGTAACAGGAGCAATGCACTTAATACCGTCCTTTTTATACTGCGTAACTAACTCATCAAGTTCCCAGAGTTTCCAATGACTTTGGCCACTTAGTTGACAACATACTTCACATAAGTAATCATTTTCATTATCTTGGTTTGTTCTTTACTTAAGACTTTAGGTCTATCAAGGTCAAGGGGAAGGTGGGACACTGTCAGCCTAGAACAAGACTTAGTATTTTAATTGCATTTTATGCATCTGTAAATTAAACAATGAATAAGGAAGACAGAAAAAGAATCAATATTTTTGAATTGTGGTGCTTGGAGATGAGTACTGACTAGTCAATGGACCACCAAAAGAACAAACAAAACCATCTTGGAGAACATGCAACCAGGGTCCTCCTTAGAGGCAAGGATGGTGAAACTTTGTCTCCTACTTTGGGCATTTTATCAGGAGGGACCAATCTGTGGCAAAGACATCAGACTGGGAAAGGTGAAGGATTAAAGAAGGAGAAGAAGACTTTCAACAAGTTGGATTGACATAGTGACTATTATAATGGGCTCTAGCACATCAGAGATTGTAAGGACAGCACAGGATAGAGTAGGTCCATATTTGTTGTTCATAAGCTCACTATGAACCTTTGACTTGGAAATAACTAACAACAGCATGAAATACAGAATCATGAAATCCTGAAAGTTTGTAGGACTGCTAGTCATCCTATCTATGATCAAACCTTTTGTTCTCACTCAGACCTATGCACTCCACTCTCCAACCCTGCCACCCTGGAGTGAACTGTCCCTGAACCTTGCTTGTAATTGTGTAATGACAAGTATTTTCCTTTACAGAGTTTCATGAAGGCCAGAAAGAAAGATTTTGGCTAGCTGATAAAAACCTTCCCTGCTGAGGAGCAAAATGTGAAAACTTGATGCCTGTTTATTTAAAATCGTCCTTAAGGATCAAGAGATGAGGAGTGCTCATGGTGAAAACAAAGTTCTGACTTTTAAATAGATGCAAATAATTCTGCTGTTATTAGGACTTAGGTGTGTTTATGAAGCATTTCTATGTGCTTGGATTGTGCCAAAGCTTTTACATGCATTGTCACATGTAATCCTCAAAAAGACCCCAAGAGGTACAACTTTGTGCATTAGAAGCTGGGGCTGGATGAGATTAAATAAGTTATGCAAGGCCATGCAGCTGGTAAGTGGTTAGAGCAAGAAACTCATTAATTCAGTTTCAAGGCCTGTATTCTTTCTATAATGAGGTAAAATTATGTCATATTATTGTCCTTATAAGGGAGGAGGGCACCTTTTACTGTAAAATTTGGAAGCTTGAATGTGAAATTACTGAGATGAGAATGGAGATATTCTACTTTGCATCACACAAAAACAGAAATACCCCCTGACTCGGGTTTTGTGCCTGGGCTGCTGAAATCTTCGATGAAGCCATCTTTTCTATGCCTTACTTCTACACTATCAGGGAAAAAAATGCAGAGAGTACTGCCTAATTTATGCTGAGCTCAATTGAGTTCAACAATTTTTTAGCTTTATTCTCATATTCAGGTTGTTTCATGGGGTACCCTCGCTAAACAAACTTCCAGGGTACTATTTACCAATTGCAGTGCTACAATGCACAATACTCTCATAACTTCTGAAAAACAACATTTCTGTTAAACAAGAAAAAGGAAAGAGTAAAGTATGATAGTCAAGAATGGCCATTCTCCCAGAGCTGCATGTGTGGCTTATAAAGAATGCAAACATGTCAGACCAAGAGGTCTGAATGAGGCCTGAGAACCAGCCTGAACTCCGTCCACTCACTGCTGCATTCTGGTACAGAGCTAGCCACGAGCAAGAGCTACTACTCTGTGTAGAGGAGCTTAACTTTCATGTCATTGGCATTGAGACAGAACTGAATCATAGCTGAAACTCCAGCAGTTTTTCAAAGGCTATAAGTGGCATGAGCAATTTTCCATCCTTTCTCGAATGGAGCTGCTTGTGGATCCAAACAGTCAGAGAGCCATTGCCTTTGGATTAGGAGATCAGCTTCTCATAGATTGTTTCATCAGTTCTCCCTAGAGGCTGTTGTTGTTGGGTGTCTGTTAAGTGAACTACCACTCACAGAGATCTAATGAACAACAAATTTGAACCTTCTCTATTGTGTGTCAGCTTCATGATCTCTTGATGCTTGATCCCATTGTTTTTTTTAAATTTTTTTATTTTATTTTTTTAAATTCATCTTTTATTTTTTTAAAATTTTTTTTTTATCCCATTGTTACAGACACTGTGTGAATCCATCTCTTTGAGATTCTTCTTCTCCGTTAGTGACACTCTCTCTTTCCCTGATATCTTTTTCCAAGGTCTGGTCCTTTCTGACAACATTCCCAAAATATGTAAGAAAACATTTCACTATCCTTGCCACTAAGGAGCACTCTGATCATACTTCCTTTAAAACAGATGCATTTGTACTTTTCCCAGTCCATGGTATATCCAATATTATTCACTCACATCACTATTCAAAGGCAATGATTCTTCTTCAGTCTTCCTTAATCACTGTCCAATTTTCAGGTGCATATGTAGCAGTTGAAAATAAAAAGACTTTTGTCAAGTGCACCTTAGTTTTTACATGGACATCCTTGTTCTTTAGCTCTTTAGAGAAGTCTTTGACAACAGATTTACTCAATGCAAATCCATCTTTTTAATTCTTGACTGTTGCTGACATGAGTGTTAATTGTGAATAAAAATAAAATTAAATTGTTGACAAACTCTATTTTTTCTTCATTATCATTATGGGGCAGTGATAAGGACTTTTATTTTCTCATTGTTGATTGGGACAGCATTCTTGGAAAAATAGAGAGTTGGCGAAGAAGAAAAACACCCTCAAACAGATGGATCCTCACAGTGACTGCTTCAATGGGCTTGAATATGTTAGAGATAATGAGAACAGCACAGGTTAGGATAGAGTTCAGATCTGTTGTTAATAGGGTCCCTCTGAGTCATACTGAACTCAATGGCACCTGACAGCATTGTTGAGATGCAACCCATATTAAAGGCTGTGATCTTTTTTTT
>NW_006400180.1:183925-188210 GCF_000299155.1 Elephantulus edwardii | reverse complement strand
GGACACACCGACAAAGGAGATTAATCAGAACTGACTTTGACAAGCACTGTGGCAATTGGACAATTAAAACAGACATTCGGATGGCGGGGAAGAAGAACAAACTGGGGAGGAGGGTGGAGAGAATGGTGCAGCAATGAAGGAGTGAAAGGCCAGAATCCATGTGAATGTTCACTGAAACTAATAAAATTTAACAATAATTAAAAAAAAGTAATAAGCTATGTCTATCTTAAGTGCTCATCTTCCCCCTATATATTTTTCTACCACAATGATTTCATACAAGTGGTACCAGCACTTCTGGTATGGCGGGGGGGGTGGTGGTGGTAATCATTTGTTGTATAATTTGATGGGGTGGTGGTAAAGGAAATGGGAATGATCCTATGTATAAAACAATGTATTCAGACTTTGAAAAGAAACCAGTTAACTGGGAAGCAAAGATAAAAATTTAATAAAGATAAAGAAATGGAGTAGCTGCTACATGTGTAATTAGCAGCCATGGATCTGTTGCAGTCAATTAACTCGATGCTTGTATCAAAAAGTTTAGTGTTGCCTGTACTGCTCTTCTGACTGGAGGACTAGACTGAGGCCCTACTGCCTAGAAACCCCTGGCCTCACTTCCTTGAGGCCCCTGCTCTTGCTACCTGGAGGCCCCCAGGCCCATTGCCTGGTGGCCTTGGCCCTACCACCTGGACCCCTGAACTCTGGCCCCACCACCCGGATGCTCCCACCAGCCTCCTGGATACCTCAGCCTCACTGCATGGAGGACCTGCCCTCACATTCCTGTCACCGGGATGCTCATGCCCACTGCGTGAAAGCCCAGCCTGGAGGATATGGCCCTGCCACCTGGACATCCCACCATCTGGAGGACGACCCACTGCTGCCCCTCTGAACTGTGTCAGGGACAGAATTAACAAAGGTAATCCCATTTCATCTCCCCTCCCAAACCTTGAGCTGCCTTTAGTCCTGGGCACCTTGGACTCACCTAGTCCATTTACAGAAGTTGTCTGACAGATAAGACTGCTGACTCAAAGGCCATATCTCTCCCCAGCTGAAGAAAATTTTCCCTTGAGTAAAATGTTTAGAGAGAAACCCAGGCAGGGTAGCTGTTCTGCCCTCTGGAGCAGCGACTTACGGAGCCAAGGTTTTCAGACCAAAACTCTGCTAAGACCTCAGGCATGATAAACTCTACCACAGCAGTGTCATGGAAGAAGCAAGCTACCTCACATAATACACAAACCCAAAACAAGACATCACCCTGAAAAAGTGACACAGTGCCAATGGATTTCCTGAAGTCGGAAAGTACAATGAAATTTTCTGACATAGAATTTAAAAGAAAAATGATTGAGTATTTTCAGTGGATAAAAGACAATCTCAAAGAATTACAGAAGTCTGCAAGCAAAAACCAAGAGGAAATTATAAAAAACAATCCAAGACAATGCAGATAAAACAAATGAGGCACTAGAGGCTCTATAAAAACAAGAACCACAATCCAGAATATGAGGACCACTGTTTCAGGTGTTGTCCACATGTTGGAGTGACAAAGGAACAGAGTTGAAGAGATGGAATACAGAACCAACAAAGTAGAAGATAGAATTGTCACCACTGATCTACTAGAAGAACAAAAAGCAGAATCAAAAAGGAAGAAAAGAAGAAAGCATAAGAATAATATGGAATATCATCAAGAAAATGATATACATATATAGAAATTATAATATACAATTAATGCAAACAAATGAAAACTAAATTATGGTACATTCATACAATGGAATACTACACAGCACACATGAGCAATGAATTTGTAAAGTACAACCTAACTTGGGAGGGACTGAAGAACATTATGCTGAGTGAATTTACTCAATCCTAAAAGGACAAATACTGTATAAAACCATTATTGTAGAATGAGTATGAGAATCCAAGGTGGGAGAGAGGGTGGAAGCAAAGGGGTGAGAATGTGGGGGGGGGCGGTAATCATTTGTTGTATAATTTGATGGGGTGGTGGTAAAGGAAATGGGAAAGATCCTATGTATAAAACAATGTATTCAGACTTTGAAAAGAAACCAGTATAATTTTTTTAAAATAAGCAAAATATTAGATGAATGCTTCACAATAGACAACAAATGAATGGCTTATTAATATGTGAAAAATAACTCAAAATTGTAAGATAACCATGAAATGCAAAGTACTAACACACTAAGAGTAAAACTATTGCTGTAGTTAGATACTCTCTAGTCAACTATGACTCACAGTAACCCTATGAACAACAGATCTGAACTTTGACCTATCCTACACCATCCTTACAATTTTCTGATATGCTCCAGCCCATTTTTATAATCTCTGTGCCAATCTATCTCTTTAGGAATCTTCTTTTCTTTCTTTGACCCTCCACCTTTCCCAGCAAGTCTTTTCCCAAGAATGAGCCCCTCCTTAAAACATTACCAAAGTATATGAGCCAAAGCTCCAATATCCTTTCCTCTAGGAGCTCCCTGGTTGCATGTCTTCCCAAACAGACTTGTTTGTTCTTTTGGTAGTCCACTATATATATATTCAGTGATCTTCTCTAGCACCACAATTGAAAGCCATCTATCCTGTCCTTATTCATAATTCAACTATCAGATGTTTAGGAAACAATTGAAAATACCATGTCTTGGATCAGATGTACCTAAGTCTTCAAACTTACATCCTTGTTCTTTAGCACTTTTAAGAGATCTTTGATAGTAGATTTTCCCAATGCAACATGGTGGAGTTTTTTTTAATTTTTTTGACTGTTGTTACTATGACTGTTGTTAGTGGAGACAAGTAAAATGAAATAATTGAGAAGTTCACTCTTTTCCATTTATCATGATCTATTATTGGTTCAGTGGTGAAATTTTAATTTTATTGGTGTTGTTGTTGTTATGTGCTGTTGAGTTGACTATAACTCATACTTTATGAACAACAGCTCTGAATTCTGCCCTATCACGAACCACTCTCATAGTTTCTAACACATTTGCCACCATTGCCATAGTCACTGTGTCAATCCATTTCTTCCAGTGTCTTCCTCTCCTGTGCTGACTCTTTACCCTTTCAAGCATGATATCTGGTTCTTCTTGACAATATGTTCAAGGTATGTGAGACACAGTTTAAAAATCTTTGTCTTAAGAAGCAATCTGGTTTCATCCTCTTCAGAGCAGACCTATTTGTTCTCTTGGCAGTCTATGGTATGTTCAATATTCTACTCCAGCACACAGCTCAAAGGCATCAATTCTTCTTCTGTCATCCTTATTCATTGTACGGCTCTCAGATGCATCATAAATGACATTGAGATGCAATCCATAGTGAAGCCTGTAGTCTTTGATCTTCTGCAGCAAATGTTTCAAGTCTTCACACTCTTCAAGCAAGCTTGTGTTATCTACATAACACAGGTTTGTGATGAGTCTTCCTCTATTTTTTGATACCACATTCGTCTTTATATTGTTCAGTCTTGAAGGAATTGCTCAACATACAGATTGAATAGGTATGGAAAAAGAATATAACTCTGACACAGACACACACACACACACACACACACACACATCCTGATTTTAAACCATCCAGTGTTACTTTGTTCTGTTCAGATTTCTTGGTATATGTATAGTTATGCATAAGCACAATTTTTCTTAATGTTATCCATAATTTGTTATAATCTACAGTTTTTTCATAGTTGAAAAAACACAAATGAAAACCTTCCTGTTCTTTTCTGCTTTCATACAAGATCTATGTGACATCAGCAATGATATCCTTCATACCATGATCTCTTGTAAATCCCACTTGAACTTCTGACACTTCCCTGTCAATGTTTTGTTCCAGCCATTTTAAAATAATTGTCAGCAAGATTTTACTTGCATGTGATATTAAAACTATAAGAATGCTAAAATTAAAATTATTATCAGCACTAAGCCCGCAATATCCTTTCCAGCAGAAAGGTCAGAGGAGAGGCTCGGCATCTGACTAGCTGAAGTTGGGCACCTCACAGGATATCCATCAGACCCCGCAGACCCACCCCATTTTCTCAGGTAATCGAAGAGGCCAAAAGCCCGCGACATCCGTTCCGGCAGCCCTCGGGCCAAGAAAAGCCTATCTCCACACCAATTCTACAGAATGCATCACCTTTGACCGGGAAATACTACGACTAAACTTCAGAGAAACTGACCCCAACATAAGGAACTACCATCAGATGATATGTTTGAAATCACAGAAGCCATGGAAGCTTCATATATAAGTTATTAGATGGAGGGCTGGTGAAAGGGAGATAGATGTGAAGGGAGGGGGT
>NW_006400180.1:142483-161621 GCF_000299155.1 Elephantulus edwardii | reverse complement strand
TTATCAATTGTGCTTAGCCGTACATGTTCATATCCTAGAAGATGTATCATGGAGGTGTTGCAACCTAGAAGACACAAATTTAACTAACAAGTTAAAAGTACATGAGTCAAAAATTAACAAGCAATAATATTCTGAGTTGAGATTCTAGTAGTGGCACAATTCAAGTTACAGAGGGAATGTGGTTCTTACAATAGAAGGCCTATAAACTAGCACTTTGTCTATTATAGTGTAGAGGTTAGGAACCACAAGATGTACAGGCTCAGCTATGTTATTTATGGTTCTTAAGTCCTGGAGCAAATTCCATCTGCCACTGGTCTGTTTTACAACTCAGCCCTAAATTTTTAAGAGAGTAGAATTAACTAGAATTCTGTACACTGCTCGTGGCTCTTTCCTTTAAAATTAAAAGTGCATCTACTTTGTTATTAATGAATTATATTATTGAATATACATGAGAAATGATCAGTCACAAAGATATTAATTGTAGCTTTGGTCACAATATTAAAAACCTGGGAAAATACCACCCCCCCTCATTGTTCTTGAGTCGGAAATAATTCACAGAGGACCCTCCAATGAGTTTCTGAGTCTGTAAATCACATGGGAAGAGATAGTCCATTTTTCTCCCACAGAGGATTCAAACTGTGTGTCACAGTTCTCTGACTAGCAGAAAAGTGACAGGTAAGGGAATGAACTATTCCACTTTCCTTAGTCAAGAGATAATGAGAGAGGAACTCATGCTTGAGTGACCCCCAAATCTGTAGATTTTCATAACTTTTACTGAGAAGTTTCTCATTACATAAGCAGTAATATATGGTAACTAGGACCCAATATGTTCTTTACTCTTCTTTTTTTCTTAGTTACTAACATTCTTTCACTGTTTCCATAACCACATGCATATCAGAAGGCAGCTTCAGTGGAAGAATTAAAGTTTTGCATGTCCTAGTGTTCGCTTTGTCTTAATACATGCAGTTCCTGTCTTGATCAGCTTAACATGTACGGGTATAGCCTTTCGGTTAAAAGTGACTCTACATACTGTACTGTGTAAACTCATATGGACCAGGCTGCCAGAACTCCACAGAGACTACACTGGCAGAACTTCCTGTAGACTGTCCCACCAGAGCTCCTCCATGAAGAAAAGGGCTGTTGTGTATACACAAAATAAAACCATTTGACAATAAAAACAATGAAATGTGGATACACATAACAATATAATTGAAACTCAAGAAATTATGACAGCACAAAAAGCCAATAAAGATACTGTATGATCTCATGAAGTCCAAGAGCAGGCAAAAATCAGTCTATGGTAGTATAATGGTTGCTAAGAAGCTGAAAGCTATACCATCAGTGTTTCAAGTACCTGTAGCATCACTGATGGTAGACGGGGTTTTGTGGAATTCTAGACTAAAACTTAGAGGGAGGACCTACTGACCTACTTCTGAAAAAGAATTGCCAGCATAAATCTTATGACTAGCATTGGAATACTGTCCAATATAAGGCCAGAAGATGAGCTGTATAAAGTGGAAAACACAATATGACTGGAGAAAATATACTGCCTCTTCTGGCATGAATGGAGTAAAATTTCAGAATCTTCATTTGGTGGTGTGGCATGACTCAGAATGAGAAGACACAGCTGTGCACAGCTATTAAAAGTAAGAATGTATAAAATAGAAAATATTCTTCCAGAAAGGAGCTCTGGTGGCCCAGTGGCAAGAAGCTGCACTACAATCTTGAAGGCATGTGGTTCAAGGCCAATAGCTGCTCCACACGAGAAGGATGAAGCGATTCCCTTCCATGAGATTAACTGTCTCTGAAAGCCCACCAGAGGGTTAGCTATGAGTCGGTTCCAACTCTATGGTACACAACAAGACAATTCTTTTAGGAAAATGAGAAGTAATAAAAACATGAAAAGGAATGTATATAGGCTGACATTCTAGGCTGAAATGGATTGTTATTGGCCATTTGAAGTGGACAATCAGCCAAAATGTATGAAGAAAAGCTTAAGATCAGTAATTACTAGAGATGAAAGTAAAAAAAAAAAAAAAAAACAGTGAGATACCATTTCACCCTAGCAACAGTTGCAAAGATCAACATGATAGCAAATAATAAATACTGGATAGGATGTGGAGGGGTTGGAACTCTCATGCACTTCTGGTAGAAATTTAAAATGGTACAACCACTACAGAAGGCAATTTGACATTTTCTCAAAACTTGGAAAATAGAACTTCTATTTGATCCAGTTGTTCCACTATTTGGAAAATACCTTAAAAAATATGACACATAGATGTATGCACAGCGATGTTTACTTCATCATTATTCACAGTAATAAAGAGATGAAAACAGCCCAAGTGTGGTACATACACACAATCAAGTGTTATGTAGCATTGGAAAATGAAGAAAACCCAAGAAACACTACATGAATAAGTCTAAAGGACATTATGCTGAGTGAAAGAAATTGATCACAAAAGAACACATACTGTTTAAGATTATTTTTATTAGAAAAAACAACAAAACCTACAGAAGATTGATGTATTGGATGGAACAATCTAGTATGATTACTAGAGGTAACAGGGCTGGTAGGAAAAGAATGGTAGACAGGGAACACTTTATTGGAATAGATGAAGAGAAGGACAATATGAAATTAATGGATGATCAGACACTGTGTATATTGTAGTTAACAATATGGAACAGGATATGCATGCTAACTGTGGAAAAAAGTTCAGGAAAGGCTTACACACAGAAGAAATTGTGGAGATTGACAGGGGTCGGGAGCAGAAAGAGGGGAGAAGAGTTTAGTGGATGGATGAGTATGGTGACGGCAAAGGCAAGGTACAGAAAGGATTGGTGAGATACTGCAGTAAATGGCATTGAGCAATTGTAATTAAAGGCATATAAATGTAAATAAATGACTGAATGAAAATCTGAGTTTAAAAAATCTATTTAAAAGTGTTTTGGTTGTTTTGTTTTTAATTTTTTTTATTTAAATGAAAGTTTATAGAGACTTAGGGTTTCCAATCATTCAAAGTTGCACTTTTTTCCCTGCCCCTCCTCCATTCACTTTTCTTGGAAAGAAAATTCTTTCACTGTTATGGAATCCCTCCCCCCAAGTCCACTCCACCATACAGCCTTCACTCTGGAATTCTGTAATGACAAGAATACCCATTCATATATTCCTTTTAAACAGTTCTCTCCCTTATCTGTTTCAATGCAGTATACATCATTCCTCCCCTCATTTTCTGTCTTCCCTCAACCCTGATATCAGTCCCATTTTACAACAGTGGCCCTATGCAATATTTGTCCTTTTATGACTGAGATATGTCGCTCGGCATAAGGTCCTCCAGGGTCACCCATTTTGCGTAATATTTCACGAGTTCCTTGTTTTTCAATGTTGTATAGTATTCCAATGTGTGAATATATAGAGCTTCTCTATCCATTCGTGTGTTGATGGGCACTTGGGTTGTTTCTAGCTCTTTGTTATTGCGAACAAAGCTGTAATAAACATGGGAGTGCATATATCTGTTTGGGTAGCAGTTATGGGGTGAGATGTTATTTTGTTGTGGTTTTTATTTGCATACCTCTTGGAGAAAGAAAGGGTAGAGGGACAGAACAAGAAAGGAAGACCCTGGATGAGACGGATTGACATGGTGACTGGAATAATGGGACTAGGTATGCCAAAGACAATGAAATTGGTCAAGTGCATGGGATAACTATGAGTAGCAGTCAACTTGATGACACATAACAGCAACAATTGTCAGTGACTTTGAGCATTTCTTTATGTGTCTGTTGGTCATCCACATGTCTTCCTTTGTGAAAAGTCTTTCTGTGTCATTTGCCCATTTTAGGTTATTAGTTTTGGTTTTTGTTTTGTTTTGTTTTGTTTTGTTTTCTTGTGGAGGTCCTGTAGTACTCTATGAACTTTTATGAGATCTTTGTCTGGGATGTGATTCCCAAATGTTTGTTCCTAGTCAGTAGGTTTTCTTTTCACACTATTGGGAAAAGTTTTTGATTACCAAAAGGACTTAATTTTTAGAAGGTCCTATCCATCAATTTTGTCCTCTCCTGGTTGTTAATCAGCCTTTTTATACTGTAGGTTAGGTCTTCTAAGTTTGATCTCATTTTGTCTTTTAAGATCTTTATGATGTTGGGTTTTCCCCCTGGGATCCACTTTGAGTTGGTTTTTTGTGTATGGTGTGAGATGTGGCTCCTGCTTCAATTTTCTGCAGGTAAAAGTTCAGTTTTGCCAGTACCATTTTCTGAAGACAGGGTCATTTTCTCATTTAATAGGTTTTATTTCCTTGTTGAATATCAATTGGCAATAGGTAGATGGTCTAATTTCTGGGTTCTTGATTCTGTTTTTGGGTCTATGTATCTGTCATTGCACCAGTACCATATTGTTTTAGTTATTATAACTGTGTAGTAGGTTTTGAGATCAGAGAGTTCTATGCCTTTCACTTAATTTTTGTTTTTCAAAAGTGCTTTGCTTCTTTGGGCTCTCTTTCCTCTCCAACTAAATTTGTCTATCAAGAAAATGAAGATTCTCACCACTGGTCCAATTGACAGCTTCGTGATAAATGGAGAAGAAACTGAGATTGTTAACAATTTCAGCTTGCTAGGTTCCACAAACAACACTCTTTGCATCAGCAGTCAGGAAATCAAAGGACAAATTACATTATAAAAATTTGCTGTCAGGGGCCTCTCCGTAGTGCTGAAGAGCAAGAATATCAGTTCAGAGACTAAGGTGCACCTAATCCAAGCCAAGATCTTTGCAATTACTTTCTATGCATCAGAGAGCTGGACAATGATTAAGGATGATAGAAGAATCAATGCCTTTCAGCTGTAGTGCCAGAAAAGAGTATTGAACATACCTTGGACTGCCAAGTAAACTAACACGTCTGTTCTAGATAGTGTGAAATCAAGCTGCTCCTTGGAGACATAAATAAAATTAAGAAATGGAATAGCATAATTATAATTGGAATTCCAAAATAGGGGAGTGACAGGGAAATCATTGAGATAGTTGTGGAAGAAGTACTAGAAGAAAACTTCTCAGTTATTTTGAAGAATGGGGAAATCCACATTTAAGAAGAACAGAGAACCCCAAATAGACTAGATCCCAAAAGAAAAACATAAAGATATAGCATAGTCAAATTCTACAAATTAAAAGATAAAGATAGAATTCTAAAAGTAGCATGAGAAAAACAGCTACCTACAAAGGGGAAACAATTAGATTAAGTTCCGTTTTCTCAACAGAAGCCATGCAAGTTAGAAGACAATAGGATGCCATATATAGAAAGTTGAAAGATAACAATTGCCAGCCAAGGGTCCTATATTTGGCAAAACTCTCCATAAAATATGAAGGGGAAATTAGATTCTTTGCAGAAAATAATGACTTTAAGGAATTTGTGAAAACAAGACCAAAACTACCAGAAACTTTAAGTGAAGTCATTCATACGGAGACACCAAAGGAAAGTGCATGGACCATAGTAACCAGAAAGAACAGAAAAAGAAACATGGCAAAATGTCAAAAATAAAACCTGTCCTGACAATAATCACACTTGATGGGAATGAACTAAATGCACCAATTAAGAGAAAAAGAGTAACAGAACAGATAAAAAAAAACAAAACCCATGAATATGTTTCCTACAAGAGAATATGTTGCCTAAAAAAAGGAAGTAAAAGACAGACTCAAAACAAAGGCTGGGAAAAAAATATCAAGTAAATGGTAACTTCAAAAAAGCAGGAGTGATAATGTTAATCTCTTGATAAAATAGATTTCAGAATGAAAACCAACATCAAAGAAAAGGAAGGACATTAAACACTGATTAAAGGCACAATAGATCAAGAAGGCATAACTTTGGTCATCATTTATGTACCAAATGCTAGACCTGCAAAATACATAGAACAACAAAATACATAGGTAGAACAATGGTTAACCAAATAAAAGAGAGAAATAGACATATAGACATATATATGTGTGTGTGTATATATATATATATATATATATATATTTGTATATATGTATATATGCATGTATGTATATACTGTTGGATTCTGTTGGCCAGAAATTAGTTAAGGATGTTAGCATCTGTATTTATATTTATGAGAGATATTGATCTTTAGTTGTCTGTTTTGGTAATGTCTTTGTCTGGTTTTAGAATTAGGGTTATACTTGCTTCATAGAATAATTTTGGAAGTGTTTTTCTTATTCTATTTTAAAATATAATTTAGGTAGAATTATTCTCTGAATGTTTGGTAGAATTACATTTTTTTGGAGGGAAGTATTTTTATATAACCTGCTCAATTTCTTCATTTGTGATGATGAGTTTAAGTGTTCTACATCTGTTCAGGTCAATTAGGGTAGGGAGAGATATTCTAGGAATTTGTCCATTCCTTTTAAGTTTTTAAATTTATCAAAATACAGCTTTCATGCTATTATGTTACTGTATATTTAATTTCATCTTGTTCTGTTGTGATGTTATCTTTATCATTTTTTAATAAATTTAATTATATCTTTTCTCTCTTTTCTTTTGTTAAGTTTGTCAGTGCTTTGTCTATTTTATCGACCCTTTTGAAGAAACACCTCCTGATTTTGTGGATTATTTCAATAGTTTCTCTGTTTTCTATCTTTTTTATTTCAGCTCTTGTCTTTATAATATCTTTTCTTCTAGGGGGTATGGGATTTAGAGGGTGTTCTTTTTTTTTATTTGATGAAATTGTTGAATTAGACCATTAATTTTACTTCTTTCTTCATTTTGAATGTGTTTGCCTATTTCTATGAATTTCCCCTTTTAGTTTGCCTTAGTTGAATACCAGAGGTTTTGATATGTTATATTTTTCTTTTCATTTGGTTTGAGGAACATTTTAATTTCATTTTTCATTTCTTCTTTAGCCCAATCATATTCGAGTAGGGTGTTATTTAGCTTCCCTTTGGGTGTTTTTTTTTTAAACTTAATTATCTTGTCAGTTTCTAGTTTTAGGTAATGTGGTCTAAAAGTAACTTTGTATCATTTCAATGTTTTGAATTTTTGAGGCTTGCTTTGTGTCCTAATGTGTGAGTTCTGGAGCATGTACCATGTGCACTTTAGAAGAAACTAAGTTGACATTTGGTTGGATGCAATATCCTGAATACACCCACAAGATTGAGTTAACTAGTGCTGTGCTGAGTTTCTTTTAAGTTGATTTATCCTTTGGTGAGTGTGGTGTATTGTCTTACTACTATTGTGACACTGTGTATATCTTTCTTCAAGCCTGTTAACTGTTGCTTTAAGTATTTTGCAGGTTTATCATTTGGCACAAAGATGCTGACCAAGGTAATATCTCCTTGGTCTATTGTACCTATAATAACTATATATTTTTTATGTTTTATGGTGATTTTCACCCTGAGGTCTATTTTATCAGAGTATTGCCACTCCTGCTTTTTTTGTGGATGCAATCTGCTTGGTCTATTTTTTCCCCGCATTTGATTTTTAGTCTTTTCCCTCATTTCTTAGGTGGGCCTCTGATAGCCAACATATTGATAGACTTTGAGTTGGTTTTTATTTTTTATCCATTCTGCTACTTTTTTTCTTTTAATTGGTGTCATTCAAGGCATTTACATTTGGTATGATTAATGATAGGCCAGATTTTGTTGTTGCCATTTTGCTGTGTTTCTTTTTCTGTTGTTTTTAAGGCACATTCTGTTCTTTTTGTGTCTCTGTATGAAAGACTTCCCTTAAACTTTCTTATAGAAATGGTCTTGTTCTCACAAATTCCTTAAATTCTGCTTTTTGGCAAATGATCTAATTTCTCTTTCATGTCTGATGGACAGCTTTTTTGGTATAAGATTCTTGGCTGGCAATTGTTTTATTTAATCTTTTTGTATATGCCATCTCATTATCTTCTTGCTCACATGGTTTCTGCTGAGAAAACAGAACTTAATATAACTGGTTCTTATTTGTAGGTGACCCTAATTTTTCTTGTACTGCTTTTAGTATTCTTTCCTTATATTTGATTTTGGAGAATTTGATTTTGATATGTACTGATATTTTTCTTTTAGGGTCTAGTCATTTTGTTATTCACAGAGCTTCTTAAATGTGGATTTCCTTGTTCTTCACTATAACTGGGAATTTTTTTTTTTTTCAAGAGACTCTTCCACAATTTTCTCAGTGATTTCTCTGTCCTCTTTGTATTTTGGAATTCTGATCATACATAGGTTGTTAGGTTGTTCCTTTTGATGTTATCCCACATGATTCAAATGGTTTTTTTTTAATTTTCCTTCTGTCTTATCCATATTTTTTCTTCTTTTATGTTCCCATTGAGGTTCTTGTCTTCCAGCTACTGACTTTCATTATATCTTTTCAGTTCTGCTTTTTCATTTCTCTAGCATATTGAAAATGTTTGCCATTTCAGTACTGGTATTATGGATTGCATTATTATGTGTTTTCTGTTATAGTCTCTATGCTGTTGGCTATATCCTCTCTGTCTTGTGATGATTTTCTAAGTCCTTATACCTCTTTATCAATAGTTTCAATTCTTTCTTCTCTCTCAATTTCTTCTGTAATTGGTCATGTTCCTCCATGTTAATGTATTTCTTCTGGCTCCCTGTTTACGGAGCATTCACTTTGTTTATAGCTTCCATTCTTTCTTCCACCATTTTTACCTTAGTTATTGATACAACTTCATGTCAATATATTTCTTATGCCACCCTGGTGTGTCTCTGGAGACTCGGTGTGTCTGATACAGGCCATGGTCTTTGCAATCACTTGTTATGCATCAGAGAGTTGGACAATGACTAGGGAGAATAGAAGGAGAATTGATACCTTTGAGCTGTGGTGCTGGAGAAGAGTATTGAGTATTGGACTACTAGGAAAACAAACAGATTCATTCTGGAGAGGATTAAACTGGGCAGTTCCTTGGAGGCAAGGATTCTGTGACTTCATCTATATACTTTGGACATGTTGTAAGGAGAGACCGGTCCTTGGAGAGGGACATCATGCTTGGTAGGGTGGAGGGACAACGCAGGAGGGGAAGGCCCTCTATGAGGTGGGCTGATTCAGTGACTGGGGTAATCGGAATGGGAGTGTCAGAGACAGTGCTACTGGCACAGGACAGAGCAGAGTTTAGGGCTGTTGTACATAGGGTCACTATGAGTCACAAGCGACTCACAGCACATAACAACAACAACAACAGCAACCCTGTCTCTAGGGTATTCACTGGATCTGCAATATGTTCTGCTATTTTAGGAGAAGTCTTGCTTTGTTTTCTCACAATATTTCAGGCTGCTTGCCTCTCCCTTGACATTATGCATAGAATTTCTTGGTTTGTGTTAAGCTGTTTCTGTTGTGTTTGCCTAAATGGATGATAGTTCTTTAACTTCACGATGCTATTAATTATTTGAAGGGTTAAAATGTTCTGTCTATGGGGTTGGGTAACTTGCTGTACCAGAAGTAGAGCCTGTGGAGCTAGAAAATTAACCTTTCTTAATGTCCTTCAAAGGAGGAGTGGCATCCACTTCCATAATAGCTTGACTCTGTAAAACCTATGAACCTGGAGAGAGGATTAAAGGCATCGAAACATTAAGGACTCTCCTTCACAGGGTCACTATGAGTCGCCTGTGACTTGAAGGCACTTGACAACAAAAACAACAATGTCCTTCAAGCCTCTCTTGTCTGCAGTGCAGCTCTGTGGTAATCTCACCTTATTTTATCTCCCTTCCCTAAAATCTATTACACTCTTTGATTTGTAGTGGCCACTGTGGAGGTTCCCCATCTGAAGCAGCTTCTTTTCAGGGAAGTTACAGGCCCCTCACTCTTCACCCCTCAATGTATTGGTTCTGTGAGTTCCTCACTTGATTGTAGTTCTCTCTCCTGAATTCTATTGCTCTCTTTGGTCTGCAGAGTGGAGTGGCCAGGTTCCACAATTCTCTTCACCACTCTCTCTGGCAGTTCTGGAATGAGGTCCTTGTCTCTGATCTTTCACTCCAAGAATGTATTCCTGTGGCTTCTGATTGCTGGAGTCTTCCAGCTGAGGTGCATAGCTAGCAAAGCAGGATAATATCCTAGGTGAGGACAATGTCTTGGCTGGATCCTGTATCACTCTGTAGAGTCTGTATAACTCTAGGTCCTAAGCTGGCACAGAGTCTTTTTCTGCTTCCACTGGCTGCCTACACCAAGGCCACAAGCTTCTAGGGGATTTCTGACAGAAGTTGGAGACTGGAGTTTTTCCTGATATGTTGCAAATGAGAGGGTTGACACTTGCATGTATGTGTTGTTTTATAAAATTAATCATCATTGATCTATGCCCACTATTACCCTGTATTTTTAGATTCCCACTGGATCTTTTCTAATTCCTTACACACTCCTTCCACCCACTAAATTCTGTGATTTCTCCCTTACCACCTTTACTTTTCCTCTTCTCTTTCTTTGCTGCTTTTAACCTTGTTATACATATCTTACAAGTCATCTTTCTGTTTTTACAATAATGGTCTTAAAGAGTATTTATTCCAGACTGTGTTAGTTCACTCAACATAATGCCCTCTAGCCTCTCCCATGTTATATAGTATTTTTCTAAATAATTGCTCTCAAGAGTTTCATAGTATTCCATCATGTGAATATACCACAATTTCTGAATCCATTCATTTGTTGATGGACGTTTGTGCTGTTTCTATTCTCTTGCTATTGTAAACAGCACTGCTGTTTGTACACACCAGGGTACAAATGCTTCAATATGAAATTGATTAAACACACAACTAAAATAAATTGTTAATGGCGATCTGAATAATGAAATTTAGAAGCAAACAAGGATTAGTAGCTAGAACATATTGCTAGCTAGAACATATGGCAGTATGGAACCATTTCAGGAAGTAGCTCATCATCAAGAAACTATGACAATGAAGAAGAAAGTTCAAACTTCACTGAAAGCACTGTACAACTATAAGTTCCCAGAAATTAATGGAATACCAATGGACATGTATCAACAAATAGATGAGCATTGAATGTGATCACTAGTCTATGCCAAGAAATTTGGAAGATTGTTATCTGACCAAGTAACTAGTAACTAGTCATCCTATTGTTATCTGACCAAGTAACTAGTAACTAGTGATCCATATTTGTTTGCATTTCCAAACACAGTGATCCAACAGAATGTGGAGACCATTGAGAAATAGAATTAATATCACATGAGAGTAAAATTTTGTTAAATGCTGTCTCAACCCAGCTATAACAGTATATCAACAGATAACTACCAGAAATTAAAGCTGGATTTAGAAGAGGCTGTATCAGGGATCAGGGATTGCTTATGTTAAATGGATCTTGGCTCAAAGTAGAGAATAACAGAAGGATGGCTATTTTTGTGTTTTATTGACGATGCAAATGCATTTGACTATGTGAATCATAAAAAAATCATAGCTAACAGTGAGAAGAATGGCAATCACTGAATACTGAACTGTTCTCATGCAACATTTATACCAAGGTCTGTTGTCCAAACAGAGCAAGAGGACACTAAAGAATTTAAAATAAATAAAGGCATGCATGAGACCTGTATATTTTCTCCATGCCTTTTAAATCTATATGCTGAGCAAATCATTCAAAGAGTTGGACTTTAGGAAGAAGAATATGGCATTAGGTTCAGAAAAAGAATCATCAATAAAGTGCATTAAGTAGATGATACAACCTTGCTGAAAGTGAAGAGGACTTGAAATACTTGCTGCAGAAGATCAAAGACTACAATCTTCAATATGAATTATGTCTCAAGAAAACAAACATCATTGAGCCATTAGGCAACATTATGACAGATTGATAAAAGGTTGACATTTTCAATGTTTTATTTTCTCTTTGATCACAACTCAACACCCTGGGTACTAGTAGTCAAAAAATCAAGACACTTTTACTTTGAAAATCTGCTATCAAGTACCTCTTTAAAATGCTGAGAAGCAATGGCATCATTGCTAAATAGCATAAATATTAAGGTACATCTTATTCATGCAATGATCTTGTCAATTATTTCATATGCATTTGATGTTGTACAGTGAATAAAGATAATAGAAAAATAATTAATACCTTTGAATTGTGATAGTGTAGAAGAGTACTGAATAGCCTATGTATTTCCAAAATAACAAACTCATGTGTCTTGGATAAAGTGCAACCTTAGTGCTTCTCAGAGGCAAGAGAGGCAAAATTTTGTCTCACATACTTTGGGAGAAGTTAGAAGTCAGTCCTCAAAGCATGACATTATTCTTGGAGAGGTGGTGGTGGGGGGTCAGTGAAACAGTGAAAGACCCTCAGTAAGATGTATTGACACCATGACTGCAGTAATGGGCTTAAGTATTTCAGAAAGACTGAGAATATCACAGGATAGGACAAGGTTCAAACTATTTATAAGGTCACTATGAGTTATCATAGACTTTATAGCATTGAACAACATCAACAACAATATTTTTCACATAAGCATAATTAATTGTTCTGGGATTTTCATTCTTCTGAATGTTATCCATAATTTGTTTTGATCTACACAGACAAATGTGCTTTTCATAGTCAATAAAACATCTCATGTAATATTCTTACTATGACAAATACATTTATGATTATTCTTTTTTATTTTTTGTACATATTACCATTCGTTATATACACTACATACAGCATTATAGTATACAATTCATTGATGTTATTGCTCTCAGAGGCAGTATTTTCAAATTCTCAAAGTAAAAATAAAAAAGACTCCAATAATAAAATGAAATAATAAAAAACCGAGAAGAAAAAGACATTCAATTTCTGTAATAACTGACATAATTAGAGTAGCCATTCCAAGTACAGATACCAAATTCATTGTTCAAGGAGATCAAAAAGAAATTGTCAAGTTTATTTTGAAAGGAAAGAGACTACAAATAAGCAAAGTACTTCTGAAACCAAAACTGAAATGGGGATCATGGCACTCCCTGACCTCAAAACCTGCCACACAGTGGTAGTAACGAAAACAGCATGGTATTGGTACAATGACAGGCACATAGACCAATGGAAAAGAACTGAGAACCCACAGATGGACACAACTATCTATGGTCAGCTAGTATTTGACAAGGGAAGTAAACCTATCAAATGGGGAAATGACAACCGCTTCAACAAATGATACTGGCAAAACTGGACTGCTACCTGTAGAAAGCTGAAACAGGACCCACATCTCACACCATACACACAAATTAATGTAAGGTGAATCAGAGACCTGAGTCTTAAGCCCAAAACCATAAAGTTCTCAGAGACAAGTTGGGATCAAGCTTAGATTGCCTAGTCTGTGGTGTAAAGACATTGCCAAATACAGCCAGAATACACAATCTGGAAAGGATAAAATTGATGAATGGGCCCTTCTAAACATTAATCTCTGTGCACATCAAAACCTTTTTCCAACAGAATGAAAAGGAAACCTACTAACTGGGAAAAATAGATTAGGCAATATCATTTCAGACAAGGATCTCATATCAAAAGTTTATAGAATCCTAAAGGGCCTCCACGAGAAAAGTACTGATAACACAATTACAAAATGGGAAAAAGACATTGAAATAATTTTCACAGAGAGGAGATTTAGATAACCAATAGACACATGAAGAAATGCTCCAAATCACTGGCAATAAGAGATGCAAATCAAAGCCACAATGATATACTATCTCCCTCCAATAGCAGTGGCAAAGGTTAACTGTACAGCAAATAATAAATGTTGGAGAGGATGTAGAGAGGTAAGAAACATGTTTGGGGGATTGTAAATGGTACGACAGCTTTGTGTTTCCTCAGATACCTGAACATAGAAATTCCGTATGATTCAGCTATTCCATTGCTTGGAATGTACCTTGAGAAAATGAGAGTTGTACACCAATGTTCATAGCAGCATTATTCATCAAAGCGAGAACGTGGAAACAGCCCAAATGTCCAACTACAATCAAATGGATTAAAATATTATGGTACATTCTCACTATGGAATACTATGCAGCACACAAGAGCAATGATTTTGTAAATTACTAACATGGGAGGAATAGGAGAGTTTTATGTTAAGTAAGCAAACTCAGTCTCTTAATGACACATAGTGTATAAAAACATTATTGCATATGAACTTTGCAATAAACCACTATAAAATAATAATAATGAATAATAATAATAAAAGGCCTTCTTACATTGGTGGATGCCTATATATGATTGCTTTCTTGTTACAGCTTTCACGATACTTTTTTTTTGAGAAGCTGATTATGATGTGTCTGGATGTACATTTCTTTGATTTCTTACTTACTAGGATTGTTTGAGATTCATGAATTTGTAGATTAACATCCTTTGTCAAGTTGGGAAATTTTTCTATTATTATTTCTTCAAATAATCCATTTTTTTCTCATTTCTTTATGGAATCCTCTTGATGTATATATTAGATGTCTTGATGTTATCCTATCATTCCACTAAAATATGCCCGAGGCTTCTTGAGTCTATTTTTAAGCATTTCATTCTCTGTAGTTTTTATAACTATAATTCATATTTACTTTAAATGCAAAAGTCTGTCATAATTTCTAAGGAGCACATAACCTTAAGAGAGACATTGGAACTCATGAACATGGCAGTTTGTGTTATTTTTATCAAATGACATTTGGCTTTTGCCCATGGCTTCTGGACCCTAGGGGTAAAAAAAGGAAGAAGATCAGTTCCAGGACCAACTTCAGGGGTCAGGCCCTGATGTGTATTTGCTATTAGACAAATCCTGCCATGTCAGTGTGATCATTTACCTGGGACCAGAGGCAGCTTTGTCTTGACTCCATGGAAGTAGGAGTGGGATCTCTCACCCATCTATTGGTATGATGTTTTATAAGTGGTTGAAAACTCACCTCCCACTCTTGGTTGACCCCACGTGTAACAGAAAGAAGTTCTACCCAATCCTATACCATCTCTATGACTGATTATAGATCAATTGTTGTTTTTGTTAGCTGATTTTTAGAAGTAGTTAATTAATCCTTTCTTTCAGGTCCACATTGGCCTAGAAACTCTGCTGAAATCTGTTCAGCATCATAGCAAAATGTAAGTCTCTACTTTGGTGTCTGTGCATGAGGTGAATTAGCTAAAGATTGGACCAGAATCTCTTGCATGGACAGTGTGAATTCCATAAAAAAGCCACAGAGAATCAACAAACATTTGAATTCATATATATACTTGAAAGTTTGGGAAAGGTTTTGCAACACTTAGCATGCATTCAAGACCTCACTCTGCCAATGCCGTAACAGACAGCTACTGCCTTTTAAAAACCACGTAAAGCTTTTGACCTCACTGATTCACATGACCAGATTCATATAAGCCTGGACTCAGAAGGTCCGTTACATCTCTGAAGCTTAGTTTTCTTCAACCATAAAACGTAATCAATAGAATAGATTTGTAGGATCAAATGATATTGTGGTTCTTTGGGACTTCTGGAATATTACTCTAACAATCAATGTTGCTGCTTTGGTTTAGAGGCAAGAATTTTGAAACTTTGTCTCACAAACTTTGGGTATTTTTTGCCTTGGTGATGACAACATGCTTGAAAGGGTAAAGAGTCAACTCAGGGAGGAAGACATTGGATGAGATGGATTGACAGTTACTATGACAATGGGGTCAGGTGTGTCAGAATAATGAAGATGGCTCAGGATAGGGCAAGGTTCAGAGCTGGTGTTCATAGGGTCGCTATGAGTCATACACAGCTCAACAGCACACAAAACCAATTAAAAATTGTTCTGTTATCATACTGTAGTTGTTAGTACAAGCCAAGGTGTTTTGCTTCTATTAAAGGGGAGGAAAATTTCAGAAAGAAATAGTCAAAGACCTTTCTTTGAGACTCAGAGACAAAATTCTTTTCAGAGTTGTTCACTTTGAATATTCTTTGAAAATTCTATATTCTGTTTTTAAACAGGATTTTTATCATCTCAAATGCAAACCTATTTCAAGTAAAGTAGCTAGAATTACATCCTTAAAGATTCCACTTTTTAGATACAATGCTTAATAAATGTACTTCAGTTAACACTTTTAGAGGACAGTACCTTGGCTTTTATAAGTTAATTTCTCCATCTCTCCATCCTGTAATGGAGAGAGAGAGAGAGAGAGAGAGAGAGAGAATGGTTTTTAAGCTGCTTTGGGTTTGGGTTTGCTACTTTGTGGGTCAGGATTCTATGAAGAGTATGACCAGGCAGTCAGGTAGTCCTGACTTGGAGTTTTGTGCTATCAAGTCAAAAGACAATTGACTGGGCTGCAACTATCTAAAGAGCCTGCGTGTCTAGGTAGCTTATTTACAAGGTGATCCTGGCTGCTTTCTGGGAGCTCAGTAGGCTGTCATCCAGGGTTTCACAAGCATTATGTTTCCTCTAGTATGGCTCTTATGGGAAGTAGAAGTCTTTTTTTTTAAATTTAGGTTGTTTATTTTTCATTTCAATGAACATCTACAGAGATTTTGGGATTCCATTCATTCATTGTTGCACCCTTCTCCTCGCACAAACCCCTCCCCCTCCACCCCCCCCGTTTGCTCCTCTCCTTGAAAAGCAAAAGAAAAACTCCCTCATTGGTACACAATCCCCCCCGCACCTCTCCAAACCCCACCTCCTACCCCCAAATATAATCCACTCTGCAACCCTCATTGCATACTCCTACGATAAAAATAATGCCCTAAAATAGAATACTTTTAGACTATTCTCTCCCCCATAGACTTCAATGCTGTAAACATATTTCATCCAGTTTTTCTTAGGCTTACCCCCACCCCAATGCCAGCCTCATTCTACAACAGTGGCACCATATAGCATTTGTCTCTTTGTGACTGAGATACCTCACTCAGAATAATGTCCTCCAGGGTCACCCATTTTGAATAATATTGCATGAGTTCCTTGTTTTTCAATGCAGCATAGTATTCCATTGTGCGAATATACCACAGCTTCTCTACCCATTCATTTGTTGATGGGCATTTAGGTTGTTTCCAACTCCTTGCTATTGTAAACAAAGCCGCGATAAACATGGGTATACATATATCTACTTGGATGTCATTTATGGTCTCTTTAGGGTATATTCCCAGTAGTGGAATTGCTGGGTCAAGTGGTACCTTTATTTGCAACTTTTTGAGAAAGCGCCACAATGCTTTTCACAGTGGCTGCACCATTTTACACTCCCACCAACAGTGAATAAGGGTTCCAGTCTCTCCACAACCTCACCAGCATTTGTTGCTTGCTGTTCTGTTAAATTTTGCTAGTCTTACTGGAGTGAGATGATATCTCATGGTTGTCTTGATTTGCATCTCTCTCAGGGCTAGGGATTTTGAACATTTCTTCATGTGTTTGTTGGCCATCTGAATGTCTTCCTTGGTGAAGTGTCTGTTCATATCCTGTGCCCATTTTTCAATTAGATTATTCTCCTTTATCTTGTTGTGGTGCTCGAGTATTTTATAAATTCTAGATATAAGTCCCTTGTCTGACATGTCATTACCAAAACCTTTTTCCCAGTCTGTGGCTTGCCTTTTTACCCTGTTAGAGAAGTTTCTGGATGTGCATAGGGATTTGATTCTTAGAAGGTCCCATTCATCTATTTTATCTTCTCCTGGTTGTAAATTTTTCAGAATACTGGGAAGACTCTTTATGTTGTGGAAGTAGAAGTCTTTAATAGGAGCCTAGGACTTTAGCAGTGGGAGTTGAAGCCTGTGAAGTTTGGTTCTTACTTAAAACTCTTTTTTAAATTTCAACAAGATCTGAAACAATTAAAATCCTTCCAAACATTATGCCTGTCATTACTGAAAAGAGATGTCTGGGGATAAACCTGATTGGGAAGGCTGGTAGGATCCTGACTGGGTTTTCGTGGGCACCATTGATTGCCTAGGAGAGCACCAAAGCGTGAGTCCCCTGGTGGGAATTTGGTTGCGTTCTCTTGGGTCATGGTGACTGCCCAGGAAGGAGTGGACCAGTGGGAGTTCTACAGAACTTTTTTGGACACCGCAGACTGGCCAGAGGTGAGTGGGTTGGTGGGAATTTTACTGAGTTTTATTTAGTCCCACTGGACCCAGGACCATGCTTGGGTAGGGGCAGCTGTCTGAGGGCAGCTGGGTAAGTGTCACTCGGCAAAGACCACTGAGTGAAAACCACTGGGTGGGAGAAGGACAGCTGGATATTGAGTAGAGATGCCAATCTTGCGCATACCCAGACAGCTGAGGTCTGAGTGAGGTCCCCCAAGTGGTTGACCCACCTCTGTGGTCATCCTGCCCCATGTACCTGCCACACCTGCATTTGGCTCCACACCTGTGCCTACACATCCAGTCAATCAACTTGCCTTTAATCCAGAGGACCTTGATCTGACTTACGTACAAGAGGCTGCTCTCACAGGCTCTGAACGGAAATTTCCCTGGAGTCAGAAGTTCAGAGAAAAACACGAGGAGGATAGCTGCCCAACTGATTTCTAGAGCAGTATCTTCAGATCAAAAACATATCAATGTCTCAAAGAAAGCAAGCTATCCCACACACACTATACAAGCACAAAGCAAGATGTCACCCAAAGGGTGATACCGTATCAAAGGATTTCCTGAAGCCAGAAAGTCTGATGGAACTTTCTGACACAGAATATAAAAGAGCAATGATTGAATATTTCCAATGGATTAAAGACAAACATGAAGGATTACAGGATACTACAAGCAAAAACCAGGAGGAGCTCAGAAAAACAATCCAGAACAATGTAGAGAAAACAAACGAGGCATTAGCGCACTGGAAAAACAAGAAATCACGATCCAAAATATGAGATCCAATGTTTCAGATGCTGTCAATATGACACCTGAAAAGCTGTGGGAAAATTACAAGAGGAAAAACTTCACAGGCATAATGAAGAATGAGAGAATATATTTTCAAGAATCTCAGTGAACACCATATAGAATAGACACCAAAAGAATATCACCAAGGCATATCACAGTTAAATTTGCCAGAACCAAAGATAAGGAGAGAATCCTGACAGCAGCAAAGGAGAAACAAAGAGTAACCTATAAAGGAGACATATAAGTTTAAGTGCTGAATTCTCAGCAGAAACCAAAAAGAGACTGGAAGGATACATGTTTGTTGTTATGTGCCGTCGAGTCGCTTGTGACTCATAGCGACCCTATGTACCACAGCCCTAAACTCTGCTCTGTCCTGTGCCAATCGCACTGTCTCTGACACTCCCATCCC
>NW_006400180.1:128633-139803 GCF_000299155.1 Elephantulus edwardii | reverse complement strand
AGTTAAAGATAAATCCCTTATTGTGGGGGTAAGCATTAGTTAAAGTGTTGACCCCCCTCTTAGCCCAGTGCCTTGACCCACTTACTTCCCAGCTCCACCCTCCACCAGGATAACCCTTCTCATCTACCAAGTCCCTTCAGAAAATATCTTCCATTGTCCAACCCATGATCTGACAGGTGTAAAAAATATTCCCAGAAAAACAGAACCTAAGAGAGTTTGCAAAAACAAGACCAGTGTTGCAGGACACACTAAGAGATGTCCTTCTTACAGCGATACCACAGAAAGCAGCATGGACCAAAGTAACTAGCAACAACACCAAAAAGAATTCAATAAAATGAAAGAAATAAAACCCCACCTTTCAATAATCACACTGAATGTGAACAATTTGAATGCTCCATTGGAGGAAGGAAGAGAAGCAGATTGGATAAAAACCCAAAAGCCAACAATATGCTGTCTAAATGAGACCCACTTTAAAAATTAAGATAAAGAAAGCCTAAAAATAAAAGAATGGGGAAAAACATACCCAGCAAATAGCAACCAGAAAAAAAGCAGGAGTAGCGATATTAATTTCCAATAAAATAAATTTCAAACCAAAATCCATCATATAGGACAAGGAAGGTCACTACATAATGCTAAAGGGTCAGTAGAACAAAAAGACTTAACAATAGTAAATATCTATGCACCAAATTAAAGACCTGGAAAATATATAAAACAAACATTAATAAAACTGAAAAGGGAAATAGACAACATTACTATAGTAGTTGGAGACTTCAATACACCATTCTCAAGAAAAGATAGAACTATCAGAAAAACTCACCAAAGATGCTCAAGATAAACCACACAACAAACCTACTTGACTTCATAGATATTTGTAAGCTAATGCACCCTCTAAAACCAGTATACCTTCTTCTCCAATGTGCATAGAACATTCTCCAGACTAGATGATATTTTAGGTCACAAGGCACCCATCAATAAATTAAAACACATAGAAATAATACAAAGCATTTTCTCATACCACAATGTCACAAAATTAGAAATTAATAACAAGAGGATAAAGGAGAAAAAACCCAAACATTTGGAAGTTGAACAACACATTGCTTGAACATGAGTGGGTATTAGAAGAAATAAAAAATGGAATAAAAAATTTCTTGAAGCAAATGACAATGAAAACACCACTTACCAAAACCTCTGGGAAACGGCCAAAGCAGTAATGGAGGTCAATTTACAGGAATAAGCAAACATATCAAAAGGCAAGAAAAAATGACCATTGACTCTCTAACCCAACATATTGAACAAATGGAAAAAGAACAGCAAGACAACCCGACACCCTCTAAAAAAAATTGAAATTATAAAAATTGGAGCATAAATAAATGAAATAGGAGTTGGTTCTTCGAAAAGGTCAATAAAATCGACAAACCACTAGCAAAACTCACAAAAGAAAAGAATGACAAGAAACAAATAACCCAAATAAGAGATGATATTGGCAACATCACGAAAGAACCAACTAAAATAAAAAGGCTAACATTACAATATTATGAAAAACTATACTCAAAACAAATATGAAAACCTAGGGGAGATGGAAAAACACTTAGAAATTCACAGCCTACCTAAACTGACACCAACCAAAACTGACCACCTGAACGGAACTATTATAAAGGAAGAAATTGAAAAAGTAATAAAACAATTTCCAGCCAAAAAAGCCCTGGACTAGATGGTTTTATAAGAGAAGTTTATCAAACATTCACAGAAGAACTGTCACCAATCCTACATAATCTATTTCAGAATATAGAAGAAGATGGAATTTTCCAGACTCATTCTATGAAGCAAACATAACCTTGATACCAAACCCAGGTAAATATGCCACTAAAATAGAAATATCTCTTATGAACATAGATACAAAAATAATTAATAAAATCCTGGCCAATAAAATCCAATGATACATCAAAAAAGTAATTCACCATGACAAAATGGTATTCTTAACAGGTATACAAAGATGGTTCAACATAAGAAAAGCAATCAGTGTAATTCACCACATTAACAAAGCAAAGAACAAGAACTGCATGGTCCTATCAATTGATGCAGAAAAGGCCTTTGACAAAATCCAACACTCTTTCCTGATTAAAACACTTAATAAAATAGGATTAGAGGGGAATTTCTTCAACATAGTAAAAAATATATACACATACCTGAGAGCCAACATTGTTCTCAATGAAGAGAGATTAAAGGCATTCCCCCTGAGAACAGGAAATAGGCAAGGATGCCCACTATCGCCTCTTCTATTCAATATTGTATTGGAAGTCTTAGCGATAGCAATAAGGCAAGAGAAGGAAATAAGAGGTATCAAAGTTGACAAAGAGGAGGTAAAATTATCTCTCTATGCAGATGATCTGCCAAGTCCCTTCAGAAAATAGCTTCCATTGTCCAACCCATGATCTGACAGCTTGTATCTTAAGCTTTCTTGGCTTCTGTGATTCCAAAAACGTCGACTGCTGACATTTTTTCTTTTGACCAGTGTCTCTTAAGTTTAGTTGTGCTGTCTCCAAGGGAAGGTGACGTGTCCTGTAGAACTCCTGTGTAGATTATGTTTTCCTTTGTGGCCCGAGGGCCCACCGGTTTTCCCTTTGTACCTTTGAAAGACGCCTCTTCGTTGTTATCTGAGGTGACTTCCTTGTGCACCACTTTCAGGCTTCCCTTCCGCCCAGGAGCATGCTTGTCACAGCCCCCAAGGGCCTCTTCCCACCGGATTTCCCTGGGTACCTTTGAAAGACGCCTCTTCGTTGTTATCTGAGGTGACTTCCTTGTGCACCACTTTCAGGCTTCCCTTCCGCCCAGGAGCATGCTTGTCACAGCCCCCAAGGGCCTCTTCCCACCGGATTTCCCTGGGTACCTTTGAAAGACGCCTCTTCTAAGGTACTCAGGAGCAACAGTGTCTCTCTGGAGACTAAGGTGCACCTGATACAGGCCATGGTATTTGCAATCGCTTGTTACACATCAGAGAGTTGGACAATGACTAGGGAGGACAGAAGGAGAGTGGATGCTTTTGAGCTGTGGTGCTGGAGAAGGGTACTGAATGTACCCTGGACTGCCAGGAAAACAAACAGATTTATCTTGGAGAGGATTAAACCAAGCTACTCCTTGGAGGCAAGGATTCTGGGGCTTCGTCTGACATACTTTGGACATGTTGCCAGGAGGGACGGGTCCTTGGAGAGGGACATCATGCTTGGGAGGGTGGAGGGACAGCGAAGGAGGGGAAGACCCTCTATGAGATGGATTGATTCGGTGACTGGGGTAGTCGGGATGGGTGTGTCAGAGGCGGTGCAGTTGGCACAGGATAGAGCAGGGTTTAGAGCCGTTGTGCATAGGGTCGCTATGAGTCGGAAAAGACTCGACGGCACATAACAACAACAACAACATGCAGATGATAATGATAGTTTACTTAGAAAACCCTAAAAACTCAGCAAGAAAACTACTGGACATAGTTGACCAATTCAGCATAGTGGCAGAATACAATATGCAAAAATCAATTGCAATTCTTTATAGTAACAAAGAGAATACAGAACAAGAGTTGAGAAAAACAAAACTCTTCACAACAGCTAATCACAAGATTAAATATTTGAGAGTAAACCTAACCAGAAGCACAAGAATCTGTTTAAAGAAAATTACAAAACATTATTAAAGAAAACAAAAAGAGAACTGGAAAGGTGGAAGAAATATCCCTTGCTCATAGATAGGAAGACTCAATATTTTGAAAAAGACAATAATATCAAAGGCCATTTACACGTTCTATGCAATCCCAATACAAATACCAATTCCATTCTTCACCGAGATGCAAATGGCAATCTCCAATTTTCATTTGGAATGGAAAGAGGCCCAGAATAAACAAAGCGCTCCTTAAAAAGAGAAACATGGTAGGTGGCATCTCACTCACTGATTTAAAATCCTCCTACACTGCTGTGATGGTCAAGACAGCATGGTACTGGTACAAATACAGACACATAGATCAATGAAATAGTATTGATAATCCAGAAATCAGCCCATGGTTAACTGATTTTTGACAAGGAGATGAAATTAGTTAAGTGGGGAAATGACAACCTTTTAACAAGTGGTGCTGGCAAATTGGAAAACTATCTGTAAAAACTCAAGCATGATCCACACCTCACTCCATACACAAAAACCAATTCTAAGTGGATTATGGACCTAGGACCAAAACCAAGGACTATAAACTTCATTAAAGAAAAGCTTGGAAGAAGTATAGAAGTCCTAATCCACAACATCTTCCAGTCTTTCAAGCATCCTGGAAAATCTAACAACCAGGAGAGGATAAAATCAATGAATGGGACCTTCTAAGAATTAAATCCTTATGCACATCCAAAAACTTCTTCAACAGGGTAAAAATGAAAGCCACAGATTGGGAAAAAATATTTGGTAATAACATGTCAGATAAGGGACTTATATCTAGAATTTAAAATACTCAAGCACCACAACAAGAGAAAGGCAAATAATCCAATAGAAAAATGGGCACAGGATATGAACAGACCCTTCACCAAAGAAGACATTCAGATGGTTAACAAACACATGCAGAAATGTTCAAAATCCCTAGCTCTAAGAGAGATGCAAATCAAAACAACTATGAGATATCATCTCACCCCCATAAAAATTGCAAAATTTAGCAGAACAGCAAACACCAAATGCTGGCAAGGTCATTAAGAAACTAGAACCCTTATTCAGTGTTGGTGGGAGTGTAAAATGGTGCAACCACTTATGGAAGGCAGTATGGGGCTCAAACATTTGCAAATAGTGATACCATTTGACCCATGAATTCCACTACTGGGAATTTACCCTAAAGAAACCATAACTGCCATCCAAGCAGATATATGCACACCCATGCTATTGTGGCTTTGTTCACAATAGGAAAGAGCTGGAAAAAACCCAAGTGCACATCAAAAAATGAGTGGGTAGAGAAGCTCTGGTATTAGCACAATGGAATACTATGCAGTATTGAAAAAACAAGGAACTCATGAAATATTATGCAAAATGGATGACCCTCGAGGACATTATGCTGAGTGAAATATCTCAGTCACAAAAGGATAAATATTACATAGGTCCACTGTTGTAAAATGGGACTGACATGAGAGTTGAGGGAAGACAAGAAATAGAGGGGAGGAACGATGTATATTGCATTGAAACAGATGAGGGAGACATCTGCTTAAACAAGATAAATGAATGGGTATTCTTGTCATTACAGAAGTCCAAAATGAAGACTGCATAGTGGAGTCGACTTGGAAGGGGGAGGGATTGCACAACAATGGAGTTTTTCTTTCTTTTCAAGGAGAAGAGTGAATTGAGGATGAGGGGTGGGGAGGGGAAAAAGTGCAGCAATGAATGACTGGAAACCCTATGTCTCTCTAAAGTTTCATTAAAATTAATTTAAAAAAAGACTTAACCTCAAAAAATAATCCTATCCTCCAAAGATAAACTTGATTTCGCCCTCCCCAAGACAGACTTACTTATTTTCTTGGCAGTCCATGGTATCTTCCTGGCTTCCATTGGCTTGACTATAGTATTTCACTTGCCTATGATATTAATGCAACCATAATCAATTGCATTTAATTGATAATTTCCACATTCTGTTGGATGACTTTTCTTGGGAATAAAAGCAAATATGGATATCTTCCAGTTAGTCTGGTAGTTGTCCTCCTGGCAGACTGGTAAGCATACCGCGGGCTGCATTTGTCATTTGAAATATGTCAGTTGGTATCCAATCCTGAGGACTAATTTTTTGCTGATAACTTCAGTGCAGCTTGAACGTCTTCCTTCTTTACCATTAGCTTTTCAAATGGTACTTCCTAAAATATTTCAATGTTGACCAATTGTTTTTGGTACAACAAATCTGTGGAAGAAGTACTAGAATAAAACATGTCTGGTATTTTGAAGAATAAGCAAATCCACATTCAAGAAGCACTGTGTACACCAAATATACTAGACTCAAAAAGAACAGAAACATCAAGACATAAAATACTGTATAACATGGAGCAGTCTAGATACCATTATGTTGTGAAAAATAACTCAATCCCATATGAATAAATACTGCAAAAGACCACCTTTGTAAAAAATAAAAGGATAATTCAGCAAGATGTGCATAAATGCTCAATAGGAAATGGGGGAAGGAGGGAGGAAAAAGAGAAGGATGGAAATCACTAGAATTAGCAGAGGTTAGTGGGAAAATGGGGATGAGTGAAAGAATAGGAAAAATTAATGGGAGCTTGAAGAGATGGGGTAATAATAGGCATAAATTAATAGAATAGAAATGAATTACATAAAATACAATGTATATGGATGACTGTATGACACACCATTTAAATGAGAGATTGTATAAAACACAATGTGCATGAGTCAAGCACAACATATACAAAAGATTTTACACAAGCCAATAAAAATATGAAAAAGAAAAAAAAGACATATTGCAGTCAAATTCTCCAAATTAAAAGATAAGGATAGAATACTAAAAGCTGTGTGAGAAAAACAAAGAGTCACCTACAAATGGGAAACAATAAGTTTAAATTCTGATTTCTCAGCAGAAACCATGAGAGCTAGAAGATAATGGATGGCACAGAAAGTTGAAACAAAATAATTGCCAGCCAAGAATCCTTTACCAGCAAAGCTCTCCATCAAATTTGAAAAAGAAATTAGATCCTTTGCAGAGAAGAAGGAACTTAAGGAATTTGTAAAAACAAGAAGAAAACTACAAGAAATTTTAAATGAAGTTCTCTACCCAGATATGCCAAAGGAAAGTGGATGGACAATAGTAACCAGAAACAACAGAAAAAGAAACACAACAAAGTTGCAACGGTAAAACCTGGCCTGATAATATTTACTCAATGTAAATGGACTAAATGTGCCAATTAAGAGAAAAAAGAGGAACAGAATGGATAAAAGAACAAAGCCCATTAATATGTTGCTATTAGTTAAATAATGGAGAGAAAGACAAACTAAAAATCAAAGGCTGGGGGGAAAACTACACCAAGCAAATGATAATCACAAAAAATGAGAAGTGGCAATACTAACCTCTGATAAATAGACTTCAGAATGAAAACCACCATAAAAGATAAGAAAAGGCCTTGCATAATGACCAAAGACATAATAGATAAAGAAGGCATAACCTTGGTCAATTTTTATGCACCAAATGATAGACCTACAAAGTATATAAAACAATAGTTAATAGAATTGAACAAAGAAACAGACAGCACCACAATAGTGGTAGGCAATTTCAACATACCACTATCATCAAAAGATAGGTCAACTCAAAAGAAACTTAACAAAGATGCAGAAAATCTAAAATATATCTAAATCTAAACTATACAGCCAACTTGACCTTGTGGATATATTCAGGGTACTGCACCCAATTAAAATTAAATTAATTTTCTTCTCAAAACACTTGTTACATTCTCCAGAATTTATATAGCATATTAGGACACAAAACAACCCTCAATAAATTAAAAAACAAACAAACACACATTGCAATAATATAACTTTTCAGAACACAGTGTCATAAAACTAGAAAGTAACCACAGGATGGAAAGGCTTAGAAAATTACCCAGCATGTGGAAACTAAATAACTCTCTGGTAGAATATGATTGGTTTTAAAAAAGAAATAAGGAATGAAATAAAAAATTGTCATAAAACAAATCAAAATGAAAATACAATGGTCCAAAACCTCTGAATACACAAAAGAAAGAAGAAAAAAGAAAAATAAAGTCTACAACTCAACAATCTAGTTCTACAACCTCTAGAAGAATGGAAGTCATAATTGCAATCAGTAAGATAGAAAACAGAAAAACAACTGAAACCATCAATAAGACCAGGAGCTGGCTTTTCAAAAGGGTCAATAAAATTTACAAACCACTGGCAAACTTAACAAAAGGGGGCTGGAAGAAGACACAGATAACTCAATTAAGAAATGATAGAGGTGCCGACACAACAGAATCAGATAAAATTAAATTGATAGTATCAGAATATTATGAAAAGCTATACTCTGAAAATTCTAAAATCTAAAGGAAATGGACAAATTTCTTGAAACTCATGTCATATCCAGATTGACAATGGCAGATGTAGAACACTTGAACAACCTCAATACAAGAGAAAAAATGGAACACATTACAATAAGAATTCTCCATAAGAAAAATACTAAACCACACGATGTCACAACTGAATTCTAACAAATATTCAGAGAAGATCTATCACCAATTCTACTTCAAGTATTAAAAAAAAAAATAGAAAAAGAAGGAACACTCCCAGAGTCATTCTGTGAAGCAAGTATAACCTTAATTCCAAAACCAGGAAAAGATGTTAACAGGAAAGAAAACTACAGACCCACATCCCTCATGAATATAGATGCAAAAATACTTACCAGTCCTAATCAATATAATAAAAAAGTATACAGAAAAATCCATCTTGAACAAATGGGTTTTATAACAGGTATGCAAGGATGGTTCAACATAAGGAAAAAAAATCAATGTGATTCACCAAAATAATAAAGCAAATAACAAGAACTGCATGATCCTAACAATTGATGCAGTAAGACTTTGGACAAAATTCAGCACCCCTTTCCAAAGAAGACACTCAACAAAATTGGAATAGAAAGGAATTTCCTAAACACAGTGAAAAGGATATGCAAAACAAAATGTCAGTACCATTGTCAAAGGAGAATGATTAAAAGCATTTTCCTTGCAAACAGGGACCAGACAAGGATGTCCACTGTCAAAACTTGCATTCAGTGTTGCATTGGAAGTACTTACAAGGGCAATTTGAAAAGAGAAGGAAATAAAAGGCATCCAGAACAGCAAAGGGATGCACATGAGATGATAATGTACACAGAAAGCCCCAAGGACTCCAGAAAAAAAAACTGTAAGAGCTAGGAGATAAGTTAGTAAAGTGCAGGAGGATATAAGACCAATATCCAAAAATCAGTGGCATTCCTTGACAGTAACAAAGAGAATTCCGAGAAGGAAACCAAGAAAGCAACACCATTTACAATAGCCAACCACAAATTGGAATACTTGGGAACAAACTTAACTTGAGAAACAAACGAATATTTCTGTGAGACACCATTAAAGAGTTAAATAAATGGAAAATATTCTCTACTTATGGACAAGAAGACTCAATACTGTGAAAATGACATCCTACAAAAATCAGTCTATATGTTCAGCACAATCCCAATACAGATACCAAATTCATTTTAAAAAGAGATCAAAAGGCAAACTGTCAAGTTTATTTGGAGAAGAAAGAGCCCCGTGCAAAACAATAAGACACTCTTGAAAAACAAAAATGAAGCTGGAGGCAAAGCACTCCCTGACCTCAAAACCTACTACAGATTGGTAGTAAACAAAACAGAATGGTACTGGTATAAAGACAGGCACATAGATCAGTGGAATAGAACTAAGAACCCAGAAATGGACCTCTCTATTGTTATTCAACAATTAATAAAACCCATCAGGATGCATGGTGAAGAGATTGAGATTGTTCAAAGCTTTAGTTTGCTTGGCTCCACAGTCAACACTCTTGACACCAGTAGCCAGGAAATTAAAAGGTGTATTGTGATGGGAAAGTCTGCTGTTAGGGACTTTTCCAAAGAACTGAAGAGTAATGGTGTCTCTCTGGAGACTAAGGTACATCTGATACAGGCCATAGTCTTTGCTATCACTTGTTATGCAACAGAGAGTTGGACAATGACCAAGGAGGATAGAAGGAGAATTGATGCCTTTGAGCTGTGGTGCTGGAGAAGAGTATTGAATCTACCATGGACAGCTACGAAAACAAACAGATTCATCCTGGAAAGGGTTAAACCAGGTTGCTTCTTGGAGGCAAGGATTCTGAGACTCAGTCTAACATACTTTGGACATGTGGTAAGGAGAGACTTTTCCTTGGAGAAGGACATCATGCTTGGTAGGGTGGAGGGACAGCACAGGAGGTGAAGGCCCTCTATGAGGTAGATTGATTCAGTGGCTGGGGTAATCGGGATGGGGGTGTCAGAAACAATGTGATTGGCACAGGAGAGAGCAGAGTTTAGGGCTGTTGTACATAGGGTCGCTATGAGTCGCAAGGGACTCAGGGCACATAACAACAACAACATCAAATGAGGAAATGACAACCTCCTCAACAAATGGTGTGGGCAAACCCGAACTGCTACCTGCAGAAAGCTGAACCTGGATTCCACCTCACACCATATACAAAAATTAAGTCAAGGCGGATCAGAGACCTGGGAGTAAGGCCCCAAACCAATAAAGGTCATTAGAGACAAGGTGGGATCACCTTGTCTGCTGTTAGGGACCTCTCCAAAGTATTGGAAAGCAATAGTGTCACTTTGGAGACTAAGGTGCGTCTGATACAGGCCATAGCCTTTGCAATCAGTTGTTATGCATCAGACAGCTGTACAATGACTAAGGAGGATAGAAGAATTGATGCTTTTGAGCTGTGATACTGGAGAAGAGTACTGAATGTAATATGGACTGCTAAGAAAATGAATAGGTTCATCCTGGTAAAGGTTAGACCAGGCTGCTCCTTGGAGCCAAGGATTCTGAGGCTTCATCTGACATCTTCAGACATGTTGCAAAGAGGGACGAGTCCTTGGAGAAGGACATCATGCTTGGGAGGGTGGAGAACAGTGCAGGAGGGGAAGACCCTCTATGAGGTGGATTGATTCAGTGACTGGAGTAAAGGGTGGATGTGTCAGAGACAGTGAGATTGGCACAGGACAGAGCAGGGTTTAGGGCTGTTGTTCATAGGGTTGCTATGAGTCACAAGCGACTCGATGACACATAACAACAACAACAACATAGATATATGATAGATGGATAGATAGATAGATACATAGATACATAGATAAATAGATACACATACATAGATAAATATAGATAGATATGTGTTATATAGATAGATATAGTCATAGACATAGAAATAGTTATTGATGCTGTTGTTATGTGCCAATCAAGTATGCTTTCGGCAGAATGTTAAATGATCCAGGAAGTATTAAAAGAAGATAGAAGGAGTATACTGAGTCACTGTATCGAAAGGAATTGCAAGACACAGAAGAATTTCATGAAACAACATATGAGCAAGAGCCTATGGTGATGAAAGAAGAAGTTCAGGCTGCTTTGAAGGAAATGGCAAAAAA
>NW_006400180.1:124866-127728 GCF_000299155.1 Elephantulus edwardii | reverse complement strand
CAAAAGGCGCATTGCCATGGGAAAGTCTGCTGTTAGGGACCTCTCCAAAGTACTGAAGAGCAATGGTGTCTCTCTGGAGACTAAGGTGCGTCTGATATATATATTATAAATTGAGACAGACTAGGAAGAAGGATTGGCCACCTACTTCCAAAATGACAGGTCTTTGAAAACCTAAAACCTACAGTTATAGATAGATACATATGTATAGAATGGATCCCAAAAGAAAGCACAGAGGCATATCATAATCAAATGCCAGGGTAAAGGTAAGGAGAGAATTCTGAAAGCACCTAGGGAAAACTGAGGAGTATCCTATGAGGTATAGCAAATAAGATTAAGCACTGATTTCTCAGCAAAAAAACATGCAAGCAAAGAGACAGTGGCATGACATGTACCAAATGATCATACAACACAATTGTCAACCAAGAATACCGTACTCAACAAAACTGTAAATCAAATATAGGGGAGAGAACAAGATATTCTCAGAAAAGCAGAAATGAAGGGAGTTTGTAAAAATAAGAACACCCTTGAAGGAAATTCTGAAGTAAGAATTTCTTACAGAAATGACACAGAAAGCAGGATGGATCAAAGTAACCACCAACACTACAAAAAGAACTCAACAAAATGATAGCAACAAAACCTTGTCTCTCAATAATTCCACTAAATGTAAATGATTTAAATTCACCAGTGAGGGGAAAAGGAGTAATAGACTGGATAAAGAAACAAAACTCATCAACGTATTGTATATAAGAGACGTACCTGAAAAGTGAAGATAAAGAAAGTCTAGCAATAAAAGGATGGAAAAAATATACCAAGAAAATGGCAACCGGAAAAAAGCAAGAGTCATGATATTAATCACTGATAAAATAGACTTCTCTATAAAAACTAACACAAAGGACAAGAATGTCACTATATAATGCTTAAAGTGTTAACAGAATTAGTGGATATAACCATAACAAATATCTATGCACCAAATAATAGATCTGCAAAATGCACAGACTAATTGTTAACAGAACTATACAGACAACATCACAACAGTAGTTGGAGACTTGAATACACCACTCTCAAGATAGAAACTACTAGAAAGAAACTCAACAATGATGCTGAAGAACTAAACAACCAACTTGATCTTATAGATTTATACAAACTTGTTGTTGTTAAGTGCCATTTAGTCCTATGAACACAAGACCTGACCACTTACATAACTTTCATAGTTTCTCCACATTCATAGAGTTTCTGGAAGCAAGCTATTTCAGAACTGGATGCCACTCCCAAAAGAACTGAGTATTTATTCTTTTCCACACACATCGAACATTTTTCAGGATAGATCATATTTTAGGTTACAAAGTAAGCATCAATAAATTTAAAAAATTATAGAAATAATACAAATCACTTTCTCAGACCACAGTACTACAAAGTTAGAAATCAAGAACAAGAGGAAAAAGGAGAAAAAGTCATATATTTGAAAGCTGAAAAACAACCTACTTGAACATGAGTGGGTAATAGAAGAAATTGAAAATGACATAAAAATTTTCTTGAAACAAATGACAATGAAAACACAACTTACCAAAGCAAACACAACACAAAGGAAGGAAAAGTGATAATTGATTCTTTAACTCAACATCTCCAACAAGTTGAAAAAGAAAAGCAAAAAAATCCATCAACTTCTAAAACAATGAAATAATAAAAATCGTTATTGTTCTTGTTATGTGCCATCAAGTTGCTTGTGACTCATAGCAACCCTATGAGCAATAGCCCTATCCCCTACACTATCCTGTGATAGTCTTACTGTCTTAAACACACCATTACCCTAGTCACTGTATCAATCGATCTCATTGAGGGTCTTCCTCTCTTGCACTGTCCCTCTACCCTCCCAAGAATGACGACCAAGGACTGGTTCCTCCTTGCAACATGTCCAAAGTATGTCAGACAAAGCCTCAGAATCCTTTCCTCCAAGGAGCAGCCTGGCTTCACCCTCTCCAGAATAAACCCGTTTGTTCTCCTAGCAGTCCATTCAGTACTCTACTCCAGCACTATAAGTCAAAGGCAGCAATACTCCTTCTATCATCCACAGTCTGTCCAGCTTTCTGATGCATACCAGCAATGTTCATAGCAGTATTATTCACCATTTCAAGAATATGGAAACAGACCAAAATGTCCATCCACAAAGGAATGGATTGAGAAATTATGGTACATTCACACAATAGAATACTATACAGCACACAGGAGTAATGATTTTGTAAATTATTGCCTAGCTTGGGTGGGACTGGAGAGCATTATGCTGAGTAAAGTAACTCGGTCCCAGAAGGATAAATACTGTATAAAAACCTTTATTGTAGAATGACTATAAGGATCCAAGAGGAGTGGGACAGGTTGAAAGCAGAGGCATGAGGATGTGCAGGGGGAGGAGGAAGATTAATCATGGGGTTGTACAATTGGACGGGTTTGGGGGGGGGTAAGGGAAATTGAAAGAATTTGTTCTTTAAAACTAGCTATTCAAATTTTGTAAATAACTAGTAGAAAATATATTTAAAAAAACAAAACAAAACAAAACACAAACCCAAGTAATTGTGAAGACTATCGCCTGGATCAGGTGCACCTTCATGTCCATACTGACATTATTGCTCTTCAGTACTTTGGAGAGGTCTCTGACAGCAGACTTTCTCAATGCAATTTGTCCTTTCATTTTCTGGCTGCGGCTACCAAGAGTGTTGAAGCTGTTAACAATCTCAATCACTCATCGTCTTCATGATGGTGCCAATTGGCCCAGTGTTAAGAATCTTTGTTTTCTTGATGTTGAGCTTCAATGCATATTTAAGGTAGAAATAAATTGTTGTTGTTGTTGTTGTTATGTGCCGTCGAGTC
>NW_006400180.1:122640-124236 GCF_000299155.1 Elephantulus edwardii | reverse complement strand
GCTGCCAATTGGTCCAGTGGTGAGAATCTTTGTCTTCTTGACATTGAGCCTCAGTCCATACTGAGGGCTGCAGTCCTTGACCCTTCACAGCAAGTACATGAGGTCCTCCTCAGTTTCAGCAAGCAGGGTTGTGTCATCTGCATAACGCAGATTGTTACTACATCTTCCACCAAATTAGGAACATAAAAACAATTGAAACCATCAACAAAACGAGAGAAAGTTGCTTCTTCAAAAAGGTCAATAAAATTGACAAATGACTAGCAAAACTAACAAAGGATAAGAAAGAAAATTTGCGTATAATCTGAATAACAAATGAGAAGGGAAATGTCATAGCAGAATCAACTAAAATATAAACATTGACAATGGAATATTACAGAAAAACCACACTCAAAAATATGACAACTTTGAGGAAATGAATACTTAGAAACTCACAATCTAGCTAAATTGACACAGACTGAGGTAGAACATTTGAACAGAATGATTACAAAAGAAGAAATTGAACATGTAATAAAACAACTTCCAACAAACATGCAAAGAAGAACCATTGCTAATTCTACATAAAATAATTTAGGAAATAGAAAAAGATGGAATTGTCCCAGATCTATTCTATAAAGCAAGCATACCCATAATACCAAAGTTAGGTAAACATACATGTAAAAATCTTCAATAAAATACTGGCCAATAGAATTCAACAGTACATAAAAAAGATTATTCACCATGACCAGGTGGGATTCATAACAGGTATGCAAGGATGACTTAATATAAGAAAAACAATCTATGTAATTCATCACATTAGCAAAGCAAAGAACAAGGAACACATGATCCTCTTAATTGATTCAGAAAAAGTCTTTGACAATATCCAACACAATTTCCTGATTGAAATACTCAACTAAATAGGAATAAAGGTGAATTGCCTCAACGTAGTAAAAGCATATATACAAAATCAAGAGCCAACCTCATTCTTAATGGAGAGAGATTAAATACATTCACTTTGAGAAAAGGAACTAGACAAAGATGCCCATTATAACCTCTCCTATTCAATATTGTCTTAGCAACTGCAATAAGACAACAGAAGAAAATAAGAGGTACCCAAACGGACAAAGAGAAGGTAAAACTATTTGTATATGCTGATGATATGATAGTATACTTGATGTTGTTATATGCTGTCAAATTGCCTTAGAAAACCCTAAACACAGTGAGAAAACTACAAGACATAGTTAACCAATTCAGCAAAGTTAGCAGGATACAAGACCAACATAAAAAAAAAAATTCAGTTTCCTTTTTCTACTGTGACAAAGAGAATACAGAAAAGGAGGTGAGAATAACATTACATTAAATAATCAGAAGCAAATCTAACTAGAAACACAAAATACCAGTAGAAAGAAAATTTCAAAACATAACTACAAGAAACAAAAAAGCTTGGAAGAACTTTAGTGGTCCTAATCCACAACTAAAGAGTCTGCCAAGTATTCTGAAAAATTTACAACCAGGAGAAGATAAAATAGATGAATGGGACCTTCTAAGTATCAAATCCCTATGCGCATCCAGAAACTTCTCTAACAAGGTAAAAAGGGAAGCCACAGACTGGGAAAAAGT
>NW_006400180.1:113426-121861 GCF_000299155.1 Elephantulus edwardii | reverse complement strand
GCATTATGTTTATCGTAAGAGTACGGAATGAGGGTTGCAGAGTGGATTATATTTGGGGTTGGGGGATGTGGGGGGGGGATTGCGTACCAATGAGGGAGTTTTTCTTTTGCTTTTGAAGGAGAGGAGCGAACGGGGGTGTGGTGGGAGAGAGGGGGCGGGGAGAGGGGTGCAACAATGAATGAGTGGAATTCCAAAATCTCTGTAGATGTTCACTGAAATGAAAAATAAAGAAAATTTTTTAAAAAAGGCATGTGGAGAAATGGAAGGATATACCATACTCATGGATAAAAAGACTCAATATTGTGAAAATGGCAATTCTACCACAGACAATCTACAAGTTCAATGCAGTAACAATACAGAAAGAAATTGCATTCTTCAAAGAGATGTAAAAGGCAATTTCTAATTTTATCTGAAATAGAAAGAGACTCCAAATAAATAAAGCACTCCTGAAAAAGAGAAACAAGGTAGGAAGCATCATACTCCCTAATTTCAAATCCTTTTTCACAGCTGTAGTGGTTAGAACAGTGTAGCACTGATACAGTGACAGACACATAACCCAGATGAGGAGATGAAATCAGTTAAGTAGGAAACTGATAACCTTTCAAGCAAATGGTTTGGGCAAAATTGGAAAACTATCTCTAGAAAACTCAAGCAAGACTCACACTTCACACAATTCAAAAAAATCAACTCAAGGGGGATCAAGGGCCTAGGAGTTAAAACAAAGAATATAAATTTCAGCATAGAAAAGTTTGGAAGAACTCTAGAAGCCCCAGTTCAGAGTACGAACAGTCTTCCGCAATTAGACAAGAGAAGGAAATAAGAAGTATCCAAATTGGCGAAGAGAAGGCGAAATGATCTCTATATGCAGATGATATGATAGTATACCTAGAAAATCCTAAACAATCAGCAAGAAAACTACTGGACATAGTTGACTAATTCAGCAAAGTGACAATATACAAGATCAACATACAAAAATCAATTGGATTTCTCTACAGTGACAAAGGAAACTGGAGCTGAGAAAAACAGTACCCTTCACAATAGCTAACCACAAAGCTAAATACTTGGGAGTAAATCTAACCAGAAACACAAAGGATCTATTCAAAGAAATTTACAAAACATTGTTGTTGCTATTGTTATGTACCCTTGAGTCCCTTGCGACTCATAGTGACCCTATGTACAACAGCCCTAAACTCTGCTCTGTCCTGTGCCAATCTCTCTGTCTCCAACACACCCATCCCCATTACCCCAGTCACCAAATCAATCCACCTCCTAGAGGGCCTTCCCCTCCTGGGCCTACCCTCCACCCCCCAAGCATGGCGTCCTTCTCCAAGGAATGGTCTCTCCTTACAACAAGACCAAAGTATGTCAGATGAAGCCTCATAATCCTTGCCTCCAAGGAGCAGCCTTGTTTAACCCTCTCCAGGATGAATCTGTTTTCTTAGCAGTCCATCATACCCTCAATACCAAATACCAATACCCTCAATACAACGATAACTCCAACACCAAAGCTCAAAGGCATCAATTCTCCTTCTGTCCTCCCTACTCATTGTCCAACTCTCTGATGCATAACAAGTGATTGCAAAGCCATGGCCTGTATCAGACGCACCTTAGTCTCCAGAGAGACATCATTGTTCTTCAGTACTTTAGAGAGGTCCTTGACAGCAGACTTTGCCATCGCAATACATCTTTTAATTTCCTGGCTACTGGTGCCAAGAGTGTTGATTGTGGAGCCAAGCAGATTAAAGTGGTGAACAATTTCAATCTCTTCATCATCCATCCTGATGCTGCCAATTGGTCCAGTGGTGAGAATCTTTGTCTTCTTGACATTGGGCCTCAATCCATACTGAAGGCTGCAGTCCTGCAGCAAGCGCTTCAGGTCCCCCTCAGTTTCAGCAAGTAGGGTTGTGTCATCTGCATAACGCAGATTGTTGATAGATCTTCCACCATTCCTGATGCCGCATTTGTCCTCATAGAGCCCAGCCTCCCGGATGATCTGTTCGGCATACAGGTTGAAAAGGTAGGTAGACAGGATGCATCCCTGGCATACACCCTTCCCAATTTTGAACCATGCAGTGTTACCCTGCTCTGTTCTGACTACTGCCTCTTGGTCCAAGTATAAGTTTTGCATTAGCACAATTAAATGTTCTGGGATTCCCATTCTTCTCAGAGTCAGCCACAATTTGTTATGATCCACACAGTCAAACACCTTTGCATAATGAATGAAGCACAGATAGACATTCCTCTAGTATTCCCTGCTTTCAGCCAAGATCCATCTAACATTAGCTACAATATCCCTAGTACCACTACCCCTTCTAAACCCATTCTGGACTTCTGGCAGTTATCTGCTGATGTGCTGTTCCAGTCATTTTTAGATAATCTTCAGTAGAATCTTGCTTGCATGTGAAATCAATGATATTGTTCTAGAGTTTCCACACTCTGTTGGGTCACCCTTCTTTGGATTGGGAACAAATATAGATCTCTTCCAGTCAGTTGGCCAAGTGGTTGTTCCCCAGATTTCTTGGCACAACTTGGTGAACATGTCCAGGGCATCAATTACTAAAAGAAATAAATATAGACCTGGAAATGGAAGAATATACCTTGCTCATGGATAGGAAGATTCAATATTTTTTTTTGTAGCAGTACCTGAAAAACTTTATTTCCAATAAAGTATATTATAATTTGAAAGCAACAAAGACATGTTATTTCATTTTTTCACTGTTCATTTGCCCAAATCAGTATTGATTTGCAATGAATGTCTTCTCCCTCAAAACTAGTTTCTGTTAGAAATTTTTTTGATAAAATAGGTGAAGATAAAAAAAAGGTAAAAAAAAGGTGAAGATAGACATATTCTATAAGGATAAACAATAATTTAAAAAGCAACTAAAGCTCTGAGGTTCTCCAATACACTTAGCAGCACTATCTCCTTTAGCTAAACAACAAAGACATTGGCAGTCACCTCCACAAGTTTACAAGTGGAGATGTTTTACATTTTCCAAAAGGTGAAGGAGGGAAAGATAACGTCATGTGGTCAGAAACCAAGGTCCATCTTGCTAGCAAGATAAATCTGTGACTTGGAAACAATCAAAACTTCATAAAAGCACAGCTCATTCAATAAGAATATATCAGTAAAATTAGGACATAAAAAAATTTCCTGTACCTGTATATTTAAGTTTAACCATGATTTTAAGCAAAGCACAAAGTATTTTACTTTCAGTTTATGTTTTAGTCAAACTAAGGGCATGAATGTACTTAACTTCAACCAAACATACTCAAAACAGTTAAAATGTAAATGTTAAATTTTTGTATACCAATGTCCACAGTTCAGTCAACCCTATCTCCTATCCTTTTTACCAGCTTTCCGCTTTCCAGAGAGCAGGTGTTTTGGCTTCATGTCAAACATGTGTCTATCTGCCTCGCCTTTTCTCCCCAAACGATTCAACTTTCTTTGAGCTTTCTTCATCATCGTCCTGGCTTTTTTCACCATCTTGACATCCCGAAGACCAGAAACATCACGTGGTATCTGAGAAGAACTACGACTCCGGGCTACAGAAGTGGGTGGGACAGAGTCTTCCCGTTTCCTTTTTCTATTTATACTCCGAGATCTTCTTGCCTGGACCACATAGTGGGCACTCTCTTTAATATCCGTGTCAATTCCAAGGCTTTGCATTGCATCCTCCAAATCTTTCCGTTGAACCTTTTTAGCAGTTCGAGGCATTCTAGGTCCCTGTGTATTCTCTTTTGATTGAAGAATTTTTAGCTTCTTTTTTTCCCTAATTTGTTTGGCCAACTGTCGGATTTCCATCACTTCCTCATCTTCACTTTCAGAGTCACTATCATAGTCTCCAGCAGCTGTTCTTAGCTCTTCTTCTTTTTCTAACTCTTGTAATTTCTTCATGATGTCAGGATCAATATAATCAGCCACATTATGACCCTCCCAAATCTCTGGTATCTTGTCATATTTTTCAGATGAATTCATTAAGTCCCAGTATTTTTGAAGATCCAAAATATAATCATCTCCCATTTCCAACTCAATATCTCGTTCCCTTTTCTTCTTTGGCTCTTCAGTCTCCATTCTCTTCTTACGTGCTACTACTCCTGCTGGGATGAAAGGAGGCCTTTCCTTATCATCTCTTTTGTTTGGTACAGCTAAGTGCAATCTATTCAGCACCTCATTCACTTTATTTCCTTTCATTTTGGTTTCAACTCGATGAGCCAAAAGTCTATCACAGGCCTCTGTTTTAACCTGAAAAACACCTTCCTCAGTCAGCGTGCTGGCCTCTATTACAGGAAATCCTTCGGTCTGCAAATCTAAAAATATTTTCTGATTATCTTCAGAAAGTTCAGCTATTCTCTTCACGTCACATTTGTTTGCTACAACAATAAGTGGCTTATTGATAAACAAAGGCCTGATGTTTTGGAAGAGTTCAAATTGCTCCTTCAATTCATGACCACACTGCTCAGATAGATCCATCATGTATAGGACGGCAGCACGTAGGTGTGCCAGTGCTGTGATGGCTTGCATCTCAATGGTGTTCCGATCCTCCAGAGGATGATCCAAAATTCCAGGAGTATCAACAACCTGCCAGCAAAGATACTTATAATCCATATGCCCAACAAACAAAGATTTAGTTGTAAAGGCATAAGGCTGAACATCCACATCAGCTCTTGTCACCTTATTGATGAAGCTGGATTTTCTGACATTTGGGTATCCACACAAAAGCAGAGTTCTGGTGTTTGGATCAATGGCTGGCAAACGGGCTAAATGTTGACGAACTTGTTCCAAGTATTCCAAGTTGGGTTTCTGTCTTTTGATAATAGTGCACATTCACCCCAGGGCAGCACGTTTCAGCAGTTTGCAGCGGTAGAGAGAATCTCCATATTTCATAAGTCTGGCATAATCCTTAGCAACATTGTCCACTAAACTTTTGGCGATGTTTATCTGTCCTAGAGCCAACTTGTAATGATCCTTGTCATAGGGAATATTCATCAAATCAGCATAAAATGGATGGATATCATCCAATTTGGGGAAATCTGTTAAAACCTGAGATAGTCTGTCATGGTAATTCTGTTGAGTAAATTTTACTTTCCTCATGTAAAAATGTTTAATGCGATGAATTTGATAATGTTTATGAACTACAGTTGGTGTCTTTCGTTGAGTTTTTGATAATGTCAGATCAATAAAATCCTTGGCCGACGGGACCACCATGATCTTCTTGAAGTTGTAGTGCGCCATGCCCGCGGTTAGGGAGCCCACTATCAAAAAACCGCCGACACAACTTCAGAGGAAATCACAGAAATGACTGTTCAACCCACCGGACCACACGTGCTGAAGATTCAATATTGTGAAAATGACAATACTACCAAAGGCTACTTACATGTTCAATGCAATCTCAATACAAATACCATCTCCATTCTTCAATGAGATGGAAAAGGCCATCTCCAGTTTTATTTGGAATGGAAAGAGCCCCTGAATAAGTAAAGCACTCCTTAAAAAGAGAAACAAGGTAGGAGGCATCTCAATCCCTGATTTAAAATCCTATTACACTGCTGTGATGGTCAAGACAGCATGGTACTGGTACAATGACAGACACATAGATCAATGAAATAGAATTGAGAATCCATAAATCAGCCCATGGACAGCTGATTTTTGACACGGAGATGAAATCAGTTAAGTGGGGAAATGACAGACTTTTTAACAAATGATGTTGGCAAAATTGGAAAACTACCTGTAGAAAACTCAAGCAAGATCCACACCTCACACTATATAAAAAATTCAACTCAAAGTGGATCAAGTATCTAAAACTGAAATCAGGGACCATAAACTTCATTAGAGAAAAGCCTGGGAAAACTCTAGGGACCCTAATCTACAACACAGACAGTCTTCCAAGCATCCTGAAGAACCTACAACCAGGAGAGGATAAAATAGATGAATGGGACCTTCTACGAATCAAGTCCACATGCACATACAAAAACTTCTCCAACAGGTTAATAAAGGGAAACGACAGACTGGGAAAAATATTTGGTAATGACATGTCTGATATGAGACATATATCTAGAATTTATAGAATATTTGAGCACCGCAACAAGATAAAGGTTAAACAACCCAATTGAAAAATGGGCACAGGTTATGAATAGACATTTCACCAAAGACGACATTCATAGGGCAAACAAACACATGAAGAAGTGCTCAAAATCCCTAGCTCTAAGACAAATTATAAATCAAAACAACTATGAGATATCATCTCACCCCATAAAGAATAGCAAAATTCAACATAGCAGAAAACAACAAATGTTGGTGAGGTTTTGGAGAAACTGGAACCTTTATTTACTGATGGTGGGAGTGTGTGTAAAATGGTGCAACTACTATGGAAGGCTGTAAGGCGCTTTCTTTTTTTTTTTTTTTTAAGGTGCTTTCTTAAAAAGTTGAAAATAGAAATACCATTTGACCAAGCATTCCACTACCGGGAATATACCCTGAAGAAACCATAACTGCCACTGAACCAGATATATACCCACGCATGTTTATTGCTGCTTTGTTCACAATAACAAAGAGTTGGAAACAACCCATGTGCCCATCAACAAATGAATGGATAAAGAAACTGGTATATTCACACAATGAAATACTACGCTGCCTTGAAAAACAAGAAACTCATGAAATACACAAAATGGATGACTCTGGAGGACATTATGCTGAGTGAAATATCTCAGCATGAAAGGACAAATACTGCATAGAGTCACTGTTGTAAAACTAGACTGACATCGGGGTGGGGGGAAACTTAAGAAAAGAGAGGATAAATAATGTATACTGCATTGAAACAGATAAGGGAGATAACTGTTTAAAAGAAACATATTATTAAATATTCTTTTCATTACAAGTGTCCAGAATAAGTGCTGCATAGTAAAGTGAACTTGGGGAGGGGTAGGATTGTATAACAATGAAAGAATTTTTTTTCCTCTCTTCAAGGAGAAGAGCTAAATGAGAAGAGGCGTGTGTAGGGAGGAAAGTGTGTAATAATATATGAATGGAAACCCAAAGTCACTGTAAAGTTTCATTAATTTTTTTTAAAAGAATCAAATCCCTATACACATCAATGAACTTCTCCAAACGGGTAAAAAAAGCCACCGACTGGGAAAAAACCATTTGGTTAATGACATATCTGATAAGGTACTCATATCTAAAATTTATAGAATACTTCAGTACCTCAACAAGAAAAATGTGAACAACCCAATCACAAAATGGGCACAGGATACTTCACCAAAGAAGACATGCAGTTGGAAAGCAAACACATGAAGAAATGTTCAAAATCCCTAGCTATCAGAGAGATGCCAATTAAAAGATGATATATCATCTCACCCCAGAAACAACAGCAAAGTTCAACAGAACAGCAAACAACAAATGTTGGTGACGTTGAGTAACACTAGCCAAAAATCAAAAGATGTTTGCATTGGGAAAATTTTCCGTTAAAAGACCTCTTCAACTTGCTAAGATATCCAATGTTCTAAGATAAAGAACCTACTTCCACTGTTCATAGGGTTTTCAGAGGCCTGTTATTTAAGAAGTGGATGGCCAATCTTAATTCGTAGTTTGTCTGAATCTGAGAGATCTGAGAGCTCTACTAAAACTTGTCTACTCTTGTGAAAATATTATGATAGGTGGAAAAAAGATTGAAATTGTCAGCTTTGATCCACAATTTAACATTCTTGATACCAGCAATCAGGAAATCAGGAGCTGTATTGCACTGAGAAAGTCTGCAGGTAGAGACCTCTAAAAATTCTAAGAGTAATGATGTCAGTTCAAGGACTAAGGTGTCTCTGATGCAGGCCACTGTTTCTGACCTCTTGCTATGCATCTGAGAACTGGACAATGAATAAGGATGACAGAAGAAGAATTGGTCCTTTTGATATGTGATGTTGGAGAAGAGCTCTGAGCATCCCATTGGCTGTCAAAAGAACAACAATTATGTCCTGGAGAGGGGATAGCCAGATTGCTCTCTGGAGGCAAAAATGATAAGGCTTAGCCTCACATACTTCGGACATATTGCTAGGATGGGCTATTCCTTGGGAAAGGACATGATGCTCAGAAAGGTAGAATGTTTATGAAGAAGAGGAAGACTCTTAACCAGTTGGATTGACTGCCTCAATGGGCTCTCATATGCCAAGAAGTGAGGATAACACAGAATAGTCCAGATTTGTTGTTTATAGAGTCTCTATAAGTCATATTCAACTTGATGGCACCTAACAACAACCAAATAAGATAAAGAGAAAGTTTATCAGTTTAAAGACTGTTGTTGTTGTTATGTGCCATCGAGTCGTTTCCGACTCATAGCGACCCTATGCACAGCATCCCCTAAACCCTGCTCTATCCTGCGCCAACCGCACTGCCTCTGACACACCCATCCCGATTACCCCAGTCACCGAATCAATCCATCTCATAG
>NW_006400180.1:110229-112656 GCF_000299155.1 Elephantulus edwardii | reverse complement strand
CTCTTGATCCAAGTAGGGTGACTTTAATCCTAGCCACAATATTTTCAATTGCTTCCTGTGAAAGCCGAATAATGAATAAGGATGACAGAAGAATTGACACCCTTGGATTTCAATGATGGAGAAGAGTACTGAATGCCCAAAGTACATGGACTTCCAAAAGAACAAACAAGTCTGTCTTGGAGGAAGTGTAACCAGGGTGCTCCTTAGAGGCAAGGATGGTGAAACCCCCACTCACATACTTGGGACATGTAGCCAGGAAAGGCCAACCAATTATTGGGAAAAGAGGTCATGCAGGAGATGGTAGAGGGTCCTAGAAAAAAGGAAAGACCTCTCAAAAGATGAACTGACACAGTGATTGTAGCACTGGGCTTGAGCATGTGGGAAACCATGAGGACAGCACCAGATGCAGCAAGGTTCAGATCTGATTTTCATAGGGTCACTATAGTTTATTTGGCTGGAGAGCACATAACAACAACACCTTAGGAGAACTCTCTACTTGGACAAAGAAGAGCAAGTGACAAAAACAGAAAGGTCATCAGTGAGTAGAGTCAATAGCATCACAAAGGGGCAGAGAAGTGGTGGAAACCAGTGGGTATCCACTCAACTCTGACTCCTGGTGTCCTCCACTGTTTCTGAGCAGAACTGTGCCTACCAGGTTTTTAGTGCATGATTTTTCAGACATGGATAGCCAAGTCTTTCTTTGGAAGCATCTCTGAGCGAACTAGAACTGTTAGCTTATCAGTTAGCAATCAAGCATGTAACTGCACAGACCAGAGACTTCCCTTATAGTTTAGACACCTTATAATGAAGGTTTGCAATTTCATTTATGTTTGCTGGAAGCACAATTATCCTTGTCACAGGAGGGAAATTTGCTTTACCACATTTCCTCTGAACCAGTATAACCTAGGACTCAAAGGCATGGTCTGCAGGCTGTGGAGGAATAACAATGATTGCTCAGTGCTCTCTCATCCAAATAATTTTTGTGCATTTAGATTTCACATTTTCTTTCAAATTGGAGATGTAAGTTAGTCTCTCTGATAACAAACACTTTCTTCATCCTACACTGAATCCCTCAGCAAATCCTCAAATATCTTTGCAAATCTCCAAGATATTAAGGCATTTAACTTTTTTCTCATTTAGACCTTTGAAGTATGCTGTGACTAGAATAATTTCCAAGCTAAAACCTGTCGACTGCATAGAAAATTAAGGAAACTGCCTGTCAGCCTGGTAGCAGGCCTGATAACTAATTACTTATAGATTTTAAATCAAATTTGAGGAAGATAAATATTTAAATAAAATGTATAATCATTTAGAAATACCAGTACATGTTTTGTAATTATTGTCTTGAAAGAAATCATTGCTCTGGTGATGTGTTCTGCTGTCTCTCATGGATGTGGTCACTGCTTCAGCAGAGAGAGGGAAGAAATATTTAGGGAAGACATCAGATTATTCTTGTGTATCTGCATGTATGTGTATGTGTTATAATCGGATATTAAAAGGCAAAGAGATACTTGGAAATAGCATGCACTGATTTGGAAAGACCTACATTATCATAGAAGTTCCCAGAAAGTAACACACTGGGCTACTAACATGAGCATCCAAAGTGTGGAGGTTCAGGTTTACCAGAAGCACCTACGAGGAAAGACCTGACAAACTATTTTCAGAGAACCAGTCCCTGAAAATCTTCTAGAGCTTTAGAGCTTTTCCTCTGACACACAAGGGGAGTGTGAACTGGAATCGATTCAACAGCAACTGATTAACTCATCACAGGTGCTTTCAGCCTCATTAAGCTATGATGAGGCCAACCCTGCTCTGGCTTAGGAAGAAGCGCACTTCCAAAGCATACCTCAAAGCGAGGAGTAAGGCTTTATTGAACCCTTATTGGGGCACAGACGGTCCTGGAAAAGAAGAGGGATAACTTATTTGACAATTTACAAGCTATCCACATTCTTTCTCCCTCCTCCCTCCAACAGCACCTAACAACAACAAAAATATGCTCATTAAAGCATTTTCACAATAGTAAGAAGGTGGAAACAACTCAAATGCCCATCAAAACATAAATGGCCACCACAACAAGATAAAGGTAAACAATCCAATTGAAAAATGGGCGCAGGATATGAACAGACACTTCATCATAGAAGACATTCAGGTTGCCAATAAGCACATGAAGAAATGTTCAAAATCCCCAACTCTAAGAGAGATGCAAATCAAAACAACTATGAGATATCATCTCACCCCAGTAAGAATTGCAAAAAACAGAACAAGCAACAAATGCTGGCGAGGTTGTGGAGAAACTGGAACACTTATTCACTGTTGGTAAAAGTGTAAAATGGTGGGTGCAACCACTGTAGAAGGCGGTATGGCACTTTCTCAAAAAGTTGCAAATAGAGGTAACATTTGACCCAGCAATTCCACTACTTGGAATAT
>NW_006400180.1:105540-109514 GCF_000299155.1 Elephantulus edwardii | reverse complement strand
ATTTTAAAAAATTAAAAATAAATAATTAATCATTTTGCAAAAGAATTTTATATTTCAGATGGAAATTGGAATCGACTGGTTTTGACAAATCATAATAAATTTCTTATTATCTAAAAAAAAAAACCCAAAACATAAATGGCTAGAGAACCTGCAGTACATTTGTACAATGAAAAACTACGAAGCACTAAAGAACAACAAAACATTTGTAAAATACTATACAACATGGGACAGTCTGAACACATTATGCTGGGCAAAATAACTAGGTCACAAAATGATGACTACTGCATAAAACCATTACTATGAAAATAGGAGGGTAACTTAAAGATGGGAGTAGGAGGTGGGGAAGAATGTACAGACAATGAACGTAATAGAGAACCAGGATAACAGGATCAACATGGAAAGAACTGACATAAAGACAACAGCTATTGTAATTTAGCAAACAGGAACAGGACAGAAATAGAGAGAGAAAAGGCGAAAGCCTTTTTGTTGTTGTTGTTGTTGTTTTTCCCCATTTAACTTTTAAAAAACCAGTCTTCTTTAGATGATAGTTTTGTAGCAAATTCATAGTCCTTTCAGAACTCATACAAAAATCTACCTGTGATGTTGGTTGCAACTGATGCAATATGTTAGGGCTCCGTAACTTCTGCCCCAGGTTATCCTTCTCCATCAGCTGGCTCTTCTGTCTCTTCCTGCTCTCTTATCTTTGTCTTTGAATGAAAAGTTTTGCCTTTTTGTCTTGTTCTAAGGAGCACCTTCCTCACAGTAATACTACTAATTTTTTTAGGCCAGTCTACTACTTGATTGAGAGGCAACCTCTGGTCCATAGTAGAAGAGTGCTTTTGAGGAATAATAATTCCTCCCATCTGTATCAGAAAAGTAAGTCCAGTAATTTCTGTACATTTCCCTCACCTTCTGACTAAGTCCTTCTATTGTGTATTTGGCAAAAAGTCTAGGTGCTTGGACGAACGCTGTCTGGTCTTTCTGGTCTCACACTATAGGAACCTATGGTTCATGGGAGTCATCAATCCTTTGGACTACTGGCTTCCATGAGTCTTTAGTGTTCGTCACTTTCCTCTGCACTACGCAGGAAGAAAGCAATAGTTGTATATTAGATGGCCACTTGCAAACTTGCAATACCCCAGACACTACTTAGCAATCTAGGATGTAAAACATTGTCTTTATGTGTTGTGTTATGCCAATTAATCACCTGGATCAATTCACTGTCTCTGAATATTGTGAAATTAAGTGCCAATCATCATTGTTGTTGTTGTTGTTAAGTACCGTCGAGTCGCAGGCAACTAATAGCGACCCTATGAAGGAGAGTCCTCAATGCTTGGGTGTCTGTCATCCTCTCTCCAGGTTCATAGGGTTTCCGGAGGCAAGCTATTACGGAAGTGGATGCCACTCCTGCTTCCAAGCTTGTTTTAATCAGGAAGCTCCACCCCACTCTCTGTCCCCATTGGGTAACCAACCATTAACGCATTTGACACATCAGTGTCACAGTGTTCAACCTCACAGCTTCCTCAAGTTACCGCCGTATGGCAATTTGTACACCAGGGCTATATTGCACATTTCAATGTGAATCCTTCAACACATAACTGGACCAGTAAGAACATTCATTTACAAAGCATCATAGTTGTGTCTAAGAAAATTAGCATTCACTTGATATGCAGTATCATTTATATTTTCCCAATTCATTTCAAAATGTTTTTTGTTTGTTTTTCCTTCATCAATGCAGCTCACAAGGAAAAATCACCCATAATATTTGGTTGTTGAGGTCCTTTAGTGTGTTGGGTTTGTTTTGTTTTGTTTTTCACTAATGCTATTTTTTTATTTGTTTAGTTTTCTGGGATTATTTATAATTTTTTAATTAATTTTAATGAAAACTTACAGAGACTTTGGACTCCATTCATTCATTGCTGCACTTTTCTCTCTGCCCACCACTCCCCAATGAAATTCTTCCATTGTTTTACAATATGCAGCCTTCGTTCTGGACTCCTGTCATGACAATAATACCTAATCACATATCCCGTTTAGACCGTTTTCTCCCTCATCTGTTTCAATACAGTGTACATTATTCATCCCATCTTTCTCAGTCTCCCCCCAATCCCGATGTCAGTCCAGTTATACAATAGTAGCGCTATGCAGTATTTATGTTTTTGTGTTTGAGATATTTCACTCAGCATAATGTCCTCCAGGGTCACCCATTTTGAATAATATTTCTTGAGTTCCTTGTTTTTCAGTGCAGCATAGTAGTATTCCATCGTGTGAATACATCAGAGCTTCTCTATTCATTTGTTTGTTGATGGGCACTTAGGTTGTTTCCAACTCCTTGCTATTGTGGACAAAGCCGCAATAAACATGGGTGCGCATATGTCTGCTTGGGTGGCAATTATGGTCCTTTTGGGGTATATTCCAAGTAGTGGAATTGCTGGGTCAAATGTTACTTCTATTTGCAACTTTTTGAGAAAGTGCCATACCGCCTTCTACAGTGGTTGCACCCACCATTTTACACTTTTACCAACAGTGAATAAGTGTTCCAGTTTCTCCACAACCTCGCCAGCATTTGTTGCTTGTTGTTCTGTTTTTTGCAATTCTTACTGGGGTGAAATGATATCTCATAGTTGTTTTGATTTGCATCTCTCTTAGAGTTGGGGATTTTGAACATTTCTTCATGTGCTTATTGGCAACCTGTATGTCTTCTATGGTGAAGTGTCTGTTCATATCCTGCACCCATTTTTCAATTGGACTATTTATCTTGTTGTGCTACTCAAGTATTTTTTAAATTCTAGATTTAAGTATTTAAGTCCCTTATCTGACATGTCATTACCAAATTCTTTTTTCCAGTATGTGGCTTCCCTTTTTTCTCTGTTGGAGAAGTTTTTGCATGTGCATAGGGATTTGATTCTTAGAAGGTCCCATTCATCTATTTTATCTTCTCCTGGTTGTAGATTTTTCAGGATACTTGGAAGACAGTTCATGATGTGGATTAGGACTTCTAGAGTTCTTCCAAGCTTTTCTCTAATGACGTTTATAGTCTTGGTTTTAGTCCTAGGTCCATGATCCACCTGGAGTTGTTTTTTGTATATGGATTGAAGTGTGGGTCTTGCTTGAGTCTTCTGCAGATAGTTTTTCAATTTTGCCAAAACCATTTGTTAATTTAGAAAGGCTGCCATTTCCCCATTTAACTTATTTTATCTCCTTGTCACCAATCAGTTGACCATAGGTAGATGGGCTGATTTCCAGGGTCACAATTCTATTCCATTGATCTATGTGTCTGTCATTGTACCAGTATTATGCTGTCTTAACCACCATGGCAGTGTAGTAGGATTTGAAATCAAAGAGTTAGATGTCACCTACCTTTTTTTTGTTTTTAAGTAGTGCTTGATCATTCAGGGCTTCTTTCCATTCCAAATTAAACCGGAGACTGCCTTTCCACCTCTTTGAATAATGGAATTGGTATTTGTATTGGGATTGCTTTGGTAGTATTGTCATTTTCACAATATTGAGTCTTCCTATCATGCATTAGCAAGGGATATACTTCCACTTCTCCAGGTCTCCTTTTGTTTCTTGTAGTAATGTTTTGTAATTTTCTCTGAATAGATCTTTTGTGCTTCTGGTTGGATTTACTCCCAAGTATTTAATCTTGTGATTTGCTATTGTGAAAGGTATTGTTTTTCTTAGGTCAGGCTCTGTTTTCTCTTTGTCACCGTAGAGAAATCCAACTGATTTTTGTATGTTGATCTTGTATCCTGCTACTTTGCTGAATTGGTCAACTATGTCCGATAGTTTTCTTGCTGAGTCTTAGGGTTTTCTAGGTATACTATCATATCATCTGCATAGAGAGATAATTTTACCTCCTCTTTGCCAATTTGGATACCTCTTATTTCCTTCTCTTGTCTTATTGCTATGGCTAAGACTTCCAATACAATATTGAATAAGAGAGGTGATAGTTGGCATTCTCGCCTAGTTCC
>NW_006400180.1:103659-105211 GCF_000299155.1 Elephantulus edwardii | reverse complement strand
ACTGTAAAAGTTGGTAGAAATCATCTATTTCTTCTTCTTTGGCTCTGGTTGTAGGTGCGTCTATCTGAATGATAGTGGTATTCACTGGGCTTCCTTGTAAGCATATGGATATAATCCTGTCACTCACGGTGTTGTACTTCAAGATGGATCTAGAAATTACTTTTTTTACTATAAAGGCATTAATTTTTCTTCTTTCTTTTTAAAAATTTTTGCCTATTCCTGTGAACTGCCTCTTGAGGACTGCCTTAGCTGCATACCAGAGGTTTTGCCTTGTTAATTATAAATTGCTTTGAAGAATATTTTACTTTTTTTTTAATACTTCTTTTGCAATCTAATCATGTTCTAGCAGGGTGTTCTTTAGCTTCTATATGAATGGTTCTGTAAGCTTTACTCTTTTTAGTTTTAAAGTACTGTGGTCCAAGAAGACACTTTGTATTATTTCAATGCTTTTTGTAAAAAAAAATTTCTACTCTATTTACAAAATTCGAATACATTGTTTTCAAGAGCAAATTCTTTCAATTTCCCTCACCTCCCCCCACCACATCAAATTGTACCACCTGATGATTACCCCCTTCGTCCCCCTGCACATCCACATCCCTCTGCTTCCACTTCTACAATAAGGATTTTATGCAATATTTATCCTTGTGGAACTGAGTTAGTTCACTCAGCATAATGCTCTCTAGTCCCTCCCAAGTTAGGCAATAATTTACACAATCATTGCTCTTATGTGCTTTATGGTATTCCATTGTTAAAATATAAACAGAAATTCACAATCTAAAGAGGATAAAATTGATACATGGAACCTTCTAAAGAATAAATCAATGTGTTCATCAAAAACTTTTCCCAACAGGCTGAAAAGAAAACCTACGGACTTGGAATAAACATTTGGTAATACCATCTCAGAAAAGAGTCTTATAACACTTTTTGCCTGGTGCTTCCCTCCAAGCAAGATGGATCACCAGCAGCTCTACTGGAGTCACCTGCAAAAATTTGGCCAGGGTTCTGGCTCCTATTGCATGTGCTCAAACAGACAGGGACTGATCCGGAAATACAAACTGAATATGTGCCGCCGGTGTTTCTGGCAGTATATCAAGGATATCAGCTTCATCAAGTTGGACTAAGTGATCTTTCTTGGATGGCCTAGCTGAGACTTCTGCATGACAAGAAACAAACTCAACATTTTGAACATAAAATAAAATTTCAGTTACTATAATGTGGGGGGGAGGGGGAGAGAGTCTTATAACAAAAGTTTACAGAATGCTTCTGGGCCTCCACAAGAAAAAGACTAATAACCCAATTACAAAATGGGCAAAAAACATGGAAAGAATTTTTACAGAGGAAGATATTCAAAAGGCAAATAGACACATGAAGAAATGCTCCAAATCACTGGCAATAAGAGAGATGCAAATCAAACCCACAATGAGGTACAATCTCACTCCAGTAACAGTGGCAAACAAGGCAGCAAGTAATAAAAGTTGAAGCGGATGTGGCTAGAAAGGAACTCTTATACAAGCTATTCCACTACTTGGAATATACCCTGAGAATATGAGAA
>NW_006400180.1:95779-103559 GCF_000299155.1 Elephantulus edwardii | reverse complement strand
TGTTCTTTGCTTTGTTAATGTGGTGAATTATATTGATTGGTTTTCTTATGTTGAACCATCCTTGCATACCTGTTTTGAATACCACTTAGTCATAGTGAATTATTTCTCTGATGTATTGTTGAATTCTATTGGCCAATATTTTTTTCAGGATTTTTGCATCTATGTTCATAAGAGTTATTGGCCTATAATTTTCTATGTTGGTGGTGTCTTTTCCTGTGTGTGGTATCAAGGATATGTTTGCTTCATAGAATGTATCTGGGAGAATTCCATCTTTCTCTATTTTCTGAAGTAGTTTATGTGGAACTGGTGAGAGTTCTTTGAATGTTTGATAAAATTCACTTGTAAAACCATCTGGTCCAGGGATTTTTTTTGGTTGGAATTTTTCTATTACCTTTTCAATTTCTTCTTTTTTCATGAATCTGTTCAGATGTTCAATTTCGGTTTGTGCCAGTTTAGGTAGGTTGTGCATTTCTAAGTATTTGTCCTTTGCCTCTAGGTTTTCATATTTGCTTGAGTATAGTTTTTCATAATACTCTAATGTTAGCTTTTTCCATTTAGTTGGTTCTGTTTTTATGTTGCCTGATTCACCTCCTTTTTTGGATTATTTGTGTCTTCTCCTTTCCTTTTATGAGTTTTGCTAATGGATTGTTTATTTTATTGACTTTTTAAAGAAACAACTTCTAGTTTTGTTGATAGTTTCAATTATTTTTCAGTTTCCTATTTATTTTATTTCTGCTCTAATTTTTATAATTTCGGGGTTTTTAGAGGATGTCAGGTTTTCTTGCTCTTCTTTTTCAAGTTGCTGGAGATTTTGGCTTAGAGAGTCAATGGTTAGTTTTTTCTGCCTTTTGATGTGTTTGTTTATTGCTATGAATTGACCTCTGGTTACTGCTTTAGCTGTTTCCCAGAGGTTTTGGTAAGTGGTGTTTTTATTGTCATTTGTTTCTAGAAACTTCTTAATTTCATTTTTTTATTTCTTCTAGTACCCTGTCATGTTCAAGCAAGGTTTGTTCAGTTCCAAATGTATGGTTTTTTCTCCTTTATCTTCTTGTTATTAATTTCTAATTTTGTAGCCTTATGGTCTGAAAAGATGCTTTGCATTATTTCTATGTTTTAGAATTTGCTAATGCTTGCCTTGTGACCTAGAATGTGATCTATTCTGAAGAACGTTCCACGCACATTGGAGAAGAAGGATACCATGTTTTTTTAGGGTGCATTAGCCTATATCTATGAGGTCAAGTTGGTTTATTGTGTGGTTTAATTCTTCAGTATCTTTGTTGAGTTTCTTTCTGGTATTTATATCTTTTATTGAGGGGGGTGTAGTGAAATCTCCAACTACTATATTGTTGTTGTTGTTAAGAGCCTCAAGTTACAACTCATAGCGACCCTATGAACAAAAGTTTTTGACACTTGTGTGCGTGACTTTCATTCTTTCTCCAGGTTCATAGAGTTTCCGGAGGCAAGCTATGTATGGAAGTGGATGCCACTACTGCTTCCAAGCTTGTGTCAACTGGGGAGCACCACCAAGCACTGTCCACCAAGGGTGACCATTTTCACATTTGACATACAAGTGTCACAGTGTTCAGCTTCACAGTGACCACAAATTACCTCTGTAAGGCAAGTGGACACACCAGCGCTATATGACCTAGAAGACTGTTTGAACAGAAAGAATAACAGGCGTTAGGGCCGCAGATTAGAGTCACCCACCTTTGTCTTGGTAGCATCGCTTTTGGTTCACTAGGCCAACTGGTCTCTCGCTGTGTTGTTAAGTGCCGTCGGGTCCTAAGCAACTCATAACAACCCTATGATCAAAAGTCCTCGACACTTGCATGCATGACTTTCATCCTTTCACCAGGTTCATAGGGTTTTCGGAAGCAAGCTATTTAAGGAAGTGGATGCCACTCCTGCTTCCAAGCTTGTTTCAACTGGGGAGCGCCACCAAACACTGTCCACCATGAGTGACCGTTTTCACATTTGACACACTAGTGTCACAGTGTTCAGCTTCCTAGGAACCGCAAGTTACCTCTGTACATGCCAGGGTTATATGACCTAGAAGACTGCTTGAATAAAAACAATGAGAAACACACCCTTGGGCCCTTCATTATTTTACCATTGAGGCACGCCCAAATGCTGGCCAACTCTGGACCAGAGACCCCCATTTAATCTGGCAAGTCTGCTCTGCCAACCCCCAGTGGGGCTCAGAGAAAGCCACAAGCACCCACTGCCTTCCATACCTGCCTCTCCCCAAGAAGCCAGAGGCCGAGTGCAGCTGACACTAAGTCTCCCACGACACTAGGCGTTGCCCAACCTTTGAGTATCTTACCATTCCAACACGCCCAAAGGCTGGCCAACTCTGGTCCCGAGACCTCTAGCTCATCTGGCAAGTCCACTCTGCTGACGCCCAGTGGGGCACAGAGAAAGCCACAAGCACCCAGAGACTACCTTACTTGCCTCTCACCAAGAAGTCAGAGGCTGTGTGCAGCTGACACTAAGTTATCCAACTACTACAGTAGTGTTGTCTATTTCCTTTTTCAGTTTTGTTAATGTTTGCTTTATGTATTTTGCAGGTCTTTCATTTGGTGCATAGATATTTATTATTGGTATGTCCTCTTGTTCTATTGACCCTTTCAGCATTATGTAGTGACACTTCCTTGTACTTTGTGATGGTTTTTACATTGACATTTATTTTATCAGCACTTAATATCTCTACTACTGCTTTTTTTTCTGGTTGTCATTTGCTAGATATATTTCTCCCCTCCCCCTTTTATTTTTAGTCTTTATCTTCATTTTTCTGGTGTGTCTCTTGTAGACAACATATCAATGGATTTTATTTTTTTTTTATCCAATCTGCTACTCTTTTTCTCTTCAGCGGTGCATTTAAACCATTCACATTCAGTGCAATTATTGAGAGGCTAGGTTTTACTGCTATCATTGTCGAGTTCTTTTTGGTGTTGTTGCTAGTTACTTTGGTCCATGCTGCTTCCTGTGGAACCTCTGTAAGAAGGACATCTCTAAGTCTTTCTGAAACGCTGGTCTTGTTTTTACAAACTCTCTTAGGTTCTGTGTTTCTGGGAATATCTTGATCTTTCCTTCATATTTTCATATTTAATGGACAATTTTGCTGGGCACAGTATTACTGGTTGACAGTTGTGTTCTTTGAGTCTTTGATATATGTTCTTCCATTCTCTTCTTATTGCATGGTTTATGCTGAGAAACCGGCACTTAATCTTATCTGCTCTCCCTTATAGGTTACTCTTTGTTTCTCCCTTGCTGCTTTCAGGATTCTTTCCTTGTTTTTGGTTCTGGCAAATTTAACTTCGATATACCTTGGTGTTTTCTTTTGGGGTCTATTCTATATGGTGTTTGCTGAGCTTCTTGAATATATATTCTCCCATTCTTCATTATGCCTGGTAAGTTTTCCTCTAGTAATTCTTCCACAACTTTTTCAGTGCCTTTACTTGATTGTTCCTGTTCTGGGATTCCAATGATGCACATGTTATTTCTTTTGATGTTGTTCCCACATTATTTTTAGCTTTTCTTCTTTTTCCTTCTTTTCTGAGTCTGCTTTTTGCTCTAGCAGATCAGTGGTGACAATTCTGTCTTCTATTTCACTGGTTCTGTGTTCCATCACTTCAACTCTGCTCATGTATCCCTCCATCATGTTGTCAGCATCTGAAACATTGGATCTTATATTTTGGATCATGGTTTCTTGTTTTTCCAGTGATCCTAATGCTTCATTTGTTTTCTCTACATTGTTCTAGATTGGTTTTTTTAGTTCCTCCTGGTTTTTGCTTGTAGTATCCTATAATTCTTCAAGTTTGATTTTCATCCATTGAAAATATTCAATCATTGTTCTTTTAAATTCTGTGTCAGAAAGCTCCATCAGACTTTCTGGCTTCAGGAAATCCATTGATACTGTGTCATGTGTTGGGGTGGCATCTTCCTTTGCACTTATGTACTGTGTGAGATAGCTTGCTTTCTTTGAGACATTGATATGTTCTTGATCTGAAGACAATTCTCTAGAGATAAGTTGGGCAGCTACCCCACTTGTGTTTTTCTCTGAATGTCTGACTCCAGGGAAATGTCAGTTCAGAGCCAGTGTACGTAAGACAGGTCAAGGTGCTCCAGATTAAAGGTAAGTTGATTGACCAGGCATGTAGGCACTGTTGTGGAGCCAAATATGGTGGGGTATGCATGGGAGTGGGAGTTAACAAGGGCAGATCAACCACTTGGGGGACCACACTCAGACCTCAGCTGTCTGGGTGTGCTCACGATTGGGGTCCCTATTCAGATTGCAGCTGTCTGTCTCCCACCCAGTGGTTTTCACCCAGTGGTCCCTGCCTAGTGGCACTTACCCAGGTGCCCTCGCACAGCTACCCCTATCCAAGCAGGGTTCTGGGTCAAAAGGACCCAAGAAGTCAAACTCAAATTCCCAGTGACTCACTCGCCTCTGGCAGGTCTGCAGTGTCTACAAAAGTTCAGACAAATTGCCACTAGCCAGCTTGTTCCTAGGCTTTCAACGTGGCCCAAGAGAGCTCAGCCAAATTCCCACCAGTGGGCTTACCCTTGGGTACTCTCCCAGAGTGGTGCCTAAGAAAATCCAGTCAGGATCCTGCCAGTCTTTCTCCTACCTGATCAGTCCCACAGCAGCTCAATTGGTGGCTTCAGGTGAGGGCTGGATCTGCAGTGTGGCTTTGTGTTCATGTGGCTCCGAAATGAATTGCTCCAACAAAATTTCTGATTCAAAATCCTACTGTCCATGGCTGCTGGTTGGTCTCTGTGCTGCATGAAGGACTCTCTAGTGGCCCTGGGGTATCACTTGGGGTGCAGGGCTGTGGCACGACCACCAGGGTGTGTGGATAGTGTGTGGGCACAGTGCTGTGGTAGGGGTGGGGCTCCGGAGGCGGGGGTGTAGGGCTTGGGTGCTGCCGGGAGTTTGAGCCTGTAGGTCCATTCGCAGATGTTAATCTGCCAAGTCACTGGTCCTCAGCACATCAGACTGGCCGTTTTGCTGGAGTGTGCCACCCGCGTCACTGTAGTATGTGGCCTGCATCGCTCTAGTGTGCCTTTTACTGTGAAACAATCAGCCTATATTTTTTTTCTTCATATATATTGTGCTTCGCTTGGGTACGTTATGTCTCACCCAATCTTACATTGTTTTATATAATTGATTGAAATTGATCAATGCCTATTATAGTCCTCATTGCACTTTGACTATTTCTTCCTCCCCTCATCATTCCTCCACTAATGTCTGCTGCTCTAGTGATTTTCCCTACTGTCTCTTCTTTCATCTTCTTTCTCCCCTTCTTTCTCTATTTTTGAAAAGTTACACCTGTCCTTTTCCTATTTGCTAAGTTACAATAGCTGTTGTTCTTATGTCCGCTCTTTACATGTTGATCCTCTATTATCCTGGTTCTCTACTACTTTCATTGTCTGTACATTCTCTCCCCACCTCCTATTCCCATCATTTTGTGACCTAGTTACTTTGCTCAGCATAATGTCCTCTAGACTGTCCCTTGTTGTATAGTATTTTACAAATGTTTTGTTGTTCTTTAGTGCTTCTTAGTTTTTCATTGTATAAATGTACTGAAGGTTCTCTAGCCATTTATGTTTGATGGGCATTTTAGTTGCTTCCACCTTCTTATTATTGTAAAAATGCTCCAATGAGCATATTTTTGTTGTTGTTAGGTGCTGTCATATTGAGTATGAGTCACTGTGACCCTGTGAACAATAGAGCTGAACACTTTCCTGTGTTATCCTCATCATCATTGTCATACTAGAGCCTATATTGCTGTAATCACTGTGTCTATCTGGTTGAATATTTCCCTTTATTGTACTGACTCCTCCACCTTTCCAAACATGATGCCTCTCTCCAAAGAACAGCCTCTCCTAGCAACATGCCCAAGATATGTGAGATGAAACTTTGTCATTTTTGTCTCCAAGGAGGCCTATGGCTGCTTTTTCTCCAAGACTTATCTATTCTTTTGGTAGTCCATGGGATATTCAGTACAATTCTCAGACAGTGCAGCTCAAAGGCAGCAATTTTTCTTCAGACATCCTTATTGTTTTTCCATCTCTCTGATGCATAGTAAATTATGGAAGAAAATATGGCCTGAATCAGGCTTACCTTAGTTTTCAAATAGATATCATTGTTCCTCACTAATTTGGAAAGGTCCGTGACAGAACACTTACTCAAAGCAATATGTTGCCTGATCTCCTGACTGCTGGCACTAAGGGTGTTCATTGTGGATCCATATAAGATGAAGCTATTGACAACTTCAGAGTTTTCACCAACTATCATGTTGTTTATCAATCCAGTGTTGAAGATTTTTGTCTTCTTGATGTTGAAAAACAATCCATATTGAAGGCTATAATCTTTGATCTTCTGTAACAATTACTTCAAGTTCTTCTCTTTCAGCAAGCAAGATTGTGTCATCTGCATAACACAATTTGTTGATGACTCTCTAATCCTGATGACACATTCTTCTTCATAGGCTTCAATTTCCACAATGAATATAATATTGAAGAGAACTGGTAAAAGTAGGCACGGTTGCTTGGTCTCTGTTCACAAGGAGAATGTCTTTAGTCTTTTTCCATTGCAAACAATGTTAGCCTTTGGTTTTGTATAAATACTTTTCACTATGCTGAGAAAATTTCCTTCTATTCCTGTTTTTCCAAGTATTTTAATTAGGAAGGGGTATTATATTTTGCAAAAGGCCTTTTCTGTGCCAGTTGATATGATCATGTGATTTGTGATCTTTGCTTTGTTAATGTGATAAATTACATTGATTGTGTTTCTTATGTTAAACCATCCTTGCATACCTGTTATATCACTTAGTGATAAGGAATTATTTGGGGTTTTGTTTTGTTTTGTTTTGGCTTTTTTTGTTTTTTGGATGTGCTGTTGAATTCTATTGGCCATAATTTTGTTAAGCAATTTTTTATCTATATTCATGAGAAGTATTGGTCCGTAGTTGTTTTTTGTTTGTTTTCTGTTTTGTAATGTCTTTGCTTGGTTTTGGTATTAATGATTCTGAGAGCATTATTTCTTTTCTATTTTTAAAAACAATTTAAGTACAATTGGTGCTAGATAGTCTCAGTGTTTGATAGAATTCAGATGTGAAAACACCTGGCCCAGGATTTTTTTGGTATTGAGTCTTTTTATGACATGCTCAATTTCTTCTTTTGTGATGTGTTTGTTCAACTGTTCTACATCTGTCTGTGTCAATCTGGGTAGAGCATGAAGTTCAAGGAATTATTTTCAAATTTATCTCTGAGTAGCTTTTCATAATATTCCAATATTATCAGTTTAATTTCATCTCATTCTATTGTGATGTCACCACTATATTTCAGTTATTTGTGTCTTTTCTTTCTTTTTTTTGGTAAGTTTACCAATGAGTTTTCAATTTTATTGACCCTTTTGAAGGACCAGCTCCTGATCTTGTTGATGGTTTCAGTTGTTTTTCTATATTCTCCCTCATTAATTTCAGCTCTTGTCCTTATATTTTCCTTTCTGCTAGAGTCTGTGGGGTTAGATTGTTATTCTTTTTCTATTTGATGAAGGTGTTGAGTTAGATCATTAATTTTGTTTCTTCCTTTTTTTGGCATTGGGCAAGTGTTGTTGTTATGTGCCGTCGCGTCGTTTCTGACTCATAGTGACCTTATGCACAACAGCCCTAAACCCTGCTCTATCCTGTGCCAACTGCACCGCCTCTGACACACCCATACCTATTACACCAGTCACCGAATCAATCCATCTCATAGAGGGTCTTCCCTCCTG
>NW_006400180.1:94261-95679 GCF_000299155.1 Elephantulus edwardii | reverse complement strand
GGAGCGCTGAAGACATTGGCCAAAAAAGCAAGACCTAGAAATATATGGGATATAAATTGACATGATTCAACTAACAGATATAATCCTGGGTATGCTTACCAGTCTATGCCAGGAAATTTGAAGGATAGATACCTGGCTGACTGGACGAGATCCATATTTGTCCTCATTTCCAAGTAAGGTAATCAATGGAATGTGAATATCACACAATATTAGTAATATCACATATAAGAAAAATATTGCTAAAGATATATCGAAAATTTCTTGAACAGTACATTGATAGAGAACAACTAGAAGTTCAAGCTGGGTTTGGGAGAGGTCACAAAAAAAGGATATCTTTGATCTCAGAGGGAAGTCAGATGGATCTTGGCTAAAAACAGAGAATACCAGAAGGAGGTCTATTTGTGTTTTATTGACTATGCAGAAGCATTTTACTGTGTGGATAATAACAAATTATAGCTACCACTGAAAAGAATGAGAATCCCAGATCATTTAACTGCTCACAGAAGTCAAGAAGCTATTTGTTCTCTGACGGGATCAGGGGGATATTTTGTAGTTTAAAATCAAGAAGCATGTGTGTTAAGGGTATATCCTTTCTCCATACTTATTGTATGTTGAACAGATAATTTGTGAAGCCCCATCAACAATCTGCATTATGCAGATGACACAACCTGCTTTCTAAAAGTGAGAAGGATATGAAACACTTACTACAGAAGGTCAAGAACTACATCATTCCAAATGGATTACTCCTCAACACCAAGAAAACCAGGATCTTCACCACAGGACCAACAATCAACATCATTATAGATGGAGAAGAATTGAAATTGTCAATTTTTTCATCTTGCACATCTTTTACATTTAGCACTAGCAGTCAGCAAATCAGGAAACTTATGCACTGGGCGAGTCCACTGTCAAGAACCTCTCCAAAATGATGAACAATTATATCAGTTTGAAGACTCAATTACTTACTAAGCAGCAGAAAGTTGGACAATGGTTAAGAATAACAGAAGAAGAACTGATACCTTGAAGTTGTGGCGCTGGATAAGCATACTGAATATAACATGGATTACAAAAACAAAAACCAGATGTATCTTGGTGAAAGTGCAGTCAGAGTGCTCCTTGGGAATAAAGATGGCATAGCTTCATCTTTCATACTTTGGACATGTAACTGTTGTTGTTGCTGTTATGTGCTGTCTAGTCATCTGCAACTCAGAGCAACCCTATGTACAAAGGCCCTAAACGCTGCTCTATCCTGTGCCAGTCTCACCATCTTCGACACACCTACCCCCATTACCCCAGTCACTGAATCAATCCATCTCATCGAGGGTCTTCTTCTCCTGAGCTGTCCCTCCACCCTTCCAAGAATGATGACCCTCTCCAGCGACTGGTTCCTCCTTGCTATATGTCCAAAATATGTCAGA
>NW_006400180.1:86359-94161 GCF_000299155.1 Elephantulus edwardii | reverse complement strand
TTTGGTTTATAGTCAACCAGCATTTGGTGGGTGTGCATGTCTTTAAAAATGCAGTAATGTAATTATAATTTAAAGGAACATTTTTCTCAGTAGTGCAACACTGGTCTGTCAATTTGCTGTACTGAGATGACCTGGAGTGGCTGTGATGCTGAACTCTGTGCCATTGGGGTGCCAAATGCCACAGTGATTACCTATGGTGGACAGTGTGTGGTGGGGCTCCCAGATTCAGACATATTTGGAAGCAGAAGTGGCATCCACTTCCTAAACAACATGCCTCTTGAAACTTTATGAACTTTGAGAAACAATAATAGTTATAGAAAGTCTTCAGGATTTTTGTTCATAGGGTCACTATGAGTCATGTTTGACTCGATGACAATCAACAACAACAACAACACAAAATTAAATAATTTGCTCTCTAGCCTCAATTCTGGTATCAAGTTCACACTTTTAAACTGCCATTAATTCCTTATTTTTCACAACTTCTGCATTCCACTCACCGATAATTATTAATCTCTTGATTTCATGTTTGGTCAATTTCAGATTGCAAAAGTTAGTATAAATCCTCAATAGCTTCCTCTTTCATTTTAATTGTTGGTGCATATACTTGAATATGCTCCAAATCACTGGCAATAAGAGAGATGCAAATCAAACCCACAATGAGGTACAATCTCACTCCCGTAACAGTGGCAAACAAGGCAGCAAGTAAGAAAAGTTGAAGCGGATGTGGCTAGAAAGGAACTCTTATACAAGCTATTCCACTACTTGGAATATACCCTGAGAATATGAGAAGTGAGACACAAATTGAGATTTGTACACCAATGTTCATAGCAGCATTATTCACCATCACAAGAACAGCAAAATACCCAAATGTCCAACCACAAAAGAACGGATTGAAAAATTATTAAAAAAAAAAGAAAAATTATTTCAATGCTTTTTAACTTACAGAGGCTACCTTTGTGTCATAATATGTGATCAGTTCTGGAGAATGTACCATGTACATTTGAGAAGAAAGTAAATTTGTTTTGGTTGAGTGCAATACCCTGAATACATATGGTTTTGTTACGTTTCTTCTGAGTAGATTTGTACCGCTATTGTGGTGCTATTTCTTTTTTCAAGTTTGTTTATGTTGTTTTACATATTTTGTATTTTTTTTAACAAGTAGATGTTGACCAAGGTTATGTCTTCTTGATCTATTGTGCCTTTATTCATTATATAGTGCCCTTCTTTATCTTTTAAGGTGGTTTTCATTCTGAAGTCTATTTTATCAGAGATTAATATTGCCACTCCTTTTTTTAAAGTGTGATTATTGACACACCATGTTTTAGCCCTGTCATTTTGTTGTCTACTTTTTCCTGTTGTTTCTGGTTACTATGACCCATTCACTTTCCTTTGATGTCTCTGTGTCAAGGACTTCCCTTGGAATTTATTGTAGAGTTGGTCTTGATTTAATAAATTCCTTTAGTTCCTGGCAGGGTGAGATATTTTTGGGGGGAAGGGGACAGTTGGAGTGTTTTGTTTTGTTTTGTTAGACAATTTTCCTGGGTGCAGGATGCTCAGGTGACAATGGTTTTCTTTTAACTTTATGCATATCATCCCATTGTTTTCTTGCTCACATGGTTCCTTATGAGAAATCAGAACTTAGAATTGGTTTTCTTTTGAGAGTGACTCTTTTTCTTGTGCTGCTTTTTTTATTATCCTATCCTTAATTTTGATTCTTGATAAATTGACTATCACATGTCTTGATGTTTTTCTTTTAGAGTCTAGTCTGTTTGGGGCTTGCTGAGCTTCTTAAATACTGATTTTTCTCATTTTTTCTAATTCAAGAAGTTTCTTTTAGTACTTCTTTCACAATTTTCTAGTGCTTTCCCTGCCCTTTTCATGTTCTGGGATTCTGATGTTAAATATGTTGTTCCTTTTGATGTCTTCCCACGTGATTCTAATACTTTCTTCATTTTCCTTTCATCTCTTCTCTATTTTCTTTTCTAGTATGTTCTCATCGAGGTTCTTGTCTTCCAGCTTACTGATTCTTTGTTCCATTTCTGTTCTGCGTTTTGTCCCTCCATTATGTTGGAAACTTCTACCATTTCAGTCTTGATATTCTGGATTGTGTTTTCATGTATTTCTGTAATTTCCAGTACTGGGTTGGTTGTACCTTTTCTGTCTTGTAAAGATTTTTTTTTCTTGTACCTCTTTATCTATAGTTTCAATTCTTTCTTCCAACTTTTGCAATTTAATCCATAGTTATTTATGTTCCTCCACATCAATATACTTCTTCTGGCTCCCTGTTTCTGAGATATTCACTTTATGTATGGTTTCCATTCTTCCCCCCATCATTTCCACCTTCTTCCATAGCTGTTCGTATAACTCCACTTCAATATATTTCTTCTGGTTCTCTGTCTCTGAGTTATTGGCATTATTTATGGCTTCCATTGTTTCTTCTATTATTTGTACCTTTGTAGCTGTTCATATTGCTGTGTGTCAGTATATTTCTTCTGCCTTTCTGCCTGTGGTGTATTCTCTGGGGTGCAGTATGCTCTACTTTTTTAGAAGAAAGCTTATTTTGTGGTGTTTTTTTTTTTCACATTGAAGCTGACTGCTGCTTTCTTGAAATTATGCAAAATTTTCTTGGTATGTGTTAGGCCATTTTTATTGTATCTGTGTAGATTGTTGATAGTTCTTTATCTTTACGGTATTATTTATTAGTTGCAAAATGAATGTATTCTTTTTATGGGACAGGGCAACTGACTATAATTAGGAGTTCTTTCTAGGCCTGTGCAGTAGGAAAGCTCACCTTTCCTAAGGTTCTTCAACGTCTGTTTGGACTGCAGTGAAGCATTGCAGGAATCTTCCCCATATTGCTTCCTGTCTTTTTTTAAGTTTGGAATTGTCCTTGGTGGTGCTGATAAGCATCACATGCAGGGATCATCTTCCTTAAGCAGGCAGGTGGACTATCCCATGTGGGGTTGAGATGGGACAGGGCCCTATCTCTACCCAGCCACCCTCTCAGTTATCATGTCCCATCTCAGTCCTTGCATGTAGCATGATGGAGATCTTTCCAACCTGCATCTACTTCTTTTAAAGTTTAGAATCGTCTGTGGTGGAACTGATGAGTGCAGTAGCCAGAGACTAACTTTTTTCAGGCAAGGAGCTACATTCTCTCTATCCTTTGTGGGGTCAAGGGTGGCAGGGCCCTACAGCTATCCAGCCATCTCTCAGTTCTCCTGTACCCTCTTAGTTCTTGTGAGTAGTTTAGTGGGGCTATCTTCAGCCTATCCCCACCTATTCTAAAGTTTAGATATATTATTTGTGGAGCTCCATACAGCTGTCTTTTCAGATCTTGTGCTCTTCTGTCATTTTTAGTCTTTGTCCAACTTTCGATGCAAAAGAAGCAATTGAAAAGACCTTAGTTTAAATAAGTATAGAATATCACCATGTTGTTATTCTTAGGTGTCACTGAATGGATCATGACTTATAGTGACTGTGTGACCAACGTATTTGAACTTGCAGTATCCTGTGTTATCCTCATTATCTCTGATGTACTTGAGCCTATTGTTACAGTCACTGTGTCAATTCATCTTGTTGAAGGGCCTTCCTCTCTTTAGCAGACCCTCACTTTTCCAAGCAAGATATCTTTTTTCTCAAGGACTGGCCCAATCTAACTACTTACCCAAAGTATGTGAGACAAAGTTTCATCATTCTCAGCCGTAGGGAGCTCCCTGGCTGTACTTTCTCTAAGAAGGACTTGTCTGTGCTTTTGGCAATTGATGGATGGGCTATTCAGTATTCTTTTCCAAAACATGGCCCATCCTTAGTCATTCAAATGCATAGCAAGTGACCATGTCTTGATTAAATTAGGCCCACCATAGTTTTAAATTAGCATTGTTGTTCCTTAGCATTTGGAGAGGTCCCTGATGGCAGATTTTTTCCAATCCAACACATCTTCTGGTTTCTGACTGTTGGGGTATTTAGGTTATTTATTGTGGATCCAAGTAAGATGAAACGATTGACAACATCAATATTTTCCTCCATTTGTCAAGGTGATGCCTATTGGCCCAGTGGATTTTTACCTTGTTGCTATTGAGATATACATAATCTATCTTAGTGTCTATAGTCTTTGATATTCTGCAGCAAGCCATTCAAGTCCTCCTAACTTTCAGAAAGCAAGGTTGTATCATATGAATAACAGATTGTTGATGAACCTTCTTCTGATCTTTATGCCACATTCTTCTTCATAAAATCCAGCTTCTTCAGTGATTTCTTCTGCATCTGAATAAGAATGGAGAAAGGATGCAGCTCTGGCACACACTTTTTATTTTAAACCAAGAAATGTTCCCTTGTTCAGTTCATGCAGCAGTCTCTTGGTCTAGGTTTGGCATGAGCACAATTAAGTCTTCTGGAATTTCCATTCTTCTCAATGTTAGTTACAATTTGTTACAATCTACAGTCAAATGTCTTTGCATAGTCACTAAAAAACAAGTAGGCATACCTCTATTGTTCTCTGCTTTCAGCCAAGATCCATTTGACATCAACAATGAGATCTCTGGTATCACATCTTCTGAATCCAGCTTGAATTTCTAGTAGTTCTCTGATAATATAGAGTTTTAGCCATTTTTAAATAATCTTCTGAAAGATTTTACTTTCATGTGATATTAATGATATTGCTTCATAATTTCCACATTCTGTGGGATCAATTTTCTTTGGAACAGGAGCAAATATGGATTACTTCTGTCACTATTGACATACACATTTTTTTTTCAGTGAGTTAAAAACAGTGCCTGATACTGCTCTTTTTCATTCTTTGTTTCATATTTCTGAATTATATTTTCTTTCAGTTGGGTTCTGTGTCTTTTCTGTGTGACCCACTATATTTTTAAGTTCTTTTTAATTTTCTGACAAAATAAGATGTTCCATATGTTGTTGTTGTTATGTGTTGTTGATTCACTTATAGAGACCTTATGTACAACTCTAAACTCTACTCTGTCCTGTGCCATTCTTATTGTCTCTGACACACCTATCCCCATTACCCCAGTCACTCAATCAATCTCATTGAGAGTCTTCTTCTCTTATGCTGTTCCCTCCACCCTCCCAAGCATGATGTCCCTCTCCAAGGACTGTTCCCTCCTTGCAACATGTCCAAAGTATGTCAGATGAAGCTTTAGCATCTTTGCCTCCAAGGAGTAGCCTGGTCTCACCCTCTCCAGGATGAACTTGTTTGTTCTTCTAGAAGTCCATGGTATATTCAATACTCTTCTCCAATACCACAGCTCAAAGACATTAATTCTCCTTGTATCATCCTTAGTCATTGTCCAGCTCTCTGATGTATAGCAAGTAATTGCAAAGACCATGGCTATTAGGTATACCTTAGTTTCCAGGCTGACATCATTGTTCTTCAGCACTTCGGAGGGATCACTGACAGCAGACTTTCCCAATGCAATTTGTCACTTAATTTCCTGGCAGCTGGTACCAAGAGTGTTAATTGTAGAATTAAGGAAACTGAAGCTGTTGACAATCTCAGTCTCTTCACAATCCATCTTGATGCTGCCAATAGCCCCAGTGTTGAGAATCTTTGTTTTCTTGATGTTGAGCTTCAATCTATATTGAAGGCTGCAGTCCTTGACCTTCTGCAACAAAGGTTCTGGTCCTCCTGAGTTTAATCAAGCAAGGTTGTGTCATCTGCATAATGCAGATTGTTGACGGGTCTACCTCCAATCCTGGTGCCATATTTCTCCTGAAAGAGCCCAGCCTTCCAGACAGATAATCTCTTCCACATATAGATTGAAAAGGTATGGTGGTAGGATGTATCCTTGGCATAAATCCTTCCCAATTTTGAACCATGTAGTGTTGCCTTGCTCTGTTCTGAGGACTGCCTTGTGGTGCAAGTATAAGCTTCACATAAGCACAATTACGTGTTCAGGGATTCCTATTCTTCTCAGAATCAGCTATAGTTTGTTTTGATCTACATAGTCATATGCCTTTGCATAGTCAATCCAGGTAGCACTGTGCTTTCCAGTCCTTTCTCCATGTGACTTTTAGAGAGGAAGAAAAACTGGAAAGCCATATCTGGGTGCTTGATATCTTACTTGGTACTGAAGAAGGGGTCTTTGTTTGTTTGGAATGTTTTTCTCCTGGAACTGTTCAGTGTGAAATTGATGTTGTTAGATGCCATCAAGTTGAGTACAGCTTATGAAGAGCAGATTTGAACCCCAGCATCTCTTGTTCAGTGCTTACAATCTCTGATAGATTTGACATCATTGTTTTAGTCTACCCAGTTGAGGATACTTCTCTCTTTCATCATCCCTCCACCTTACCAAGCAGGATGTCCCTCTCCAAGAAATAGCTTTTCCTAGAAATATGTCCTAACAATGTGAGATAAAACTTTATCATCTTGGTCTCCAAGAACCACTCTGGCTGCACTTTTCCAAAAACATATTTGTTTTTTTTTGTTTTTATTTTGGCAGTCCATGGAATATTCAGTAGTCTTCTCTAGACCAACATTCAAAGGCATCAAAATTTTATTCTGTCTTATTTATTTTCCAGTTCTTAAATGCATAGCAAGAGGTTGAAAAGACCATGGCCAGAACAGGTGTACCTTAGTCCTTAAACTGACATCATGGCTCCTCAGTAATTTGGAGAGGTCCTTGACTGCAAACTTTCTCAGTGCAATATATCTGATCTTCTGATTGCTGGTACCAAGTGTACTGATTATGGATGCAAGTTAGAGGAAATAGTTGGCAGTTTCAGTCTTTTCTCCATTAATCATGATGTTCTCTATGGGTACAATGGTGAAAATCTTATTTTCTTAATGTTGAGATGCATTCCATATTGAAGGCTGTAGTCTTTAATCTTCTACAGCAAATGCTTCATTTCCTCCTCAGTTACAGCATGTAAGGCTGTGTCATCTTCTTAATGAAGATGAGTCTTCCTCTAATTCTCATATCACTTTGTTTCTCATAAAGTTAAGCTTCTCAAATAATTGATCAGAATAGAGATTGAATAAGTATGCAGAAAGAATACAACGCTTATTCACACACCATTCTTAATTTTAAGTCATTTAATGTTACTTTGCTCTGTTCTCACAACAGTCTCTTGCTTTAAGCAGAAGTTAAGCATGAGCACAGGTAAGTGTGACTTATCAATATTAGCCATAATTTGTCAAGATGCACACAGTCAAATGCTTTTGCATATTTAATAAAACACAAACGAATATACTTTCAGTATTCTTTGCTTTCAGCTAGTATCCATCTGACATCAGATTATATACCTGGCGTAATAACTTAAACCCAGCTTAAACTTTTGACAATTCTCTATGTACTTTTCTAGCCATATTTAAATGATTCTGAGTAGTGTTTTGCTTGCATATGATACTAATAATTTCTACATTCTGTTGGATCACTTTTTTTTTAATGGGAACAAATACGTTTCTCTTCCAGTCTTAGGACAGGTATCATTTTTCCAAATTTCCTGACACAACCTGGTGAGCTTGTCCGGGGCTGCATCTGTTATTTACAATATGAAAATTGATATATGATCAATTACTGCGACCTCATTTTCCCCCAAAGGCGTCGGTGCAGCTTTAACTTCCTCTTTCATTACCATTGGCTCTTAATCAAATGTTGTTGTTGTTGTTGTTGTTATGTGCCGTCGAGTCGTTTGCGACTCATAGCGACCCTATGAACAACAGCCCTAAACCCTGCTCCATCCTGCGCCAACTGCACTGCCTCTGACACACCCATTCTGATTACCCCAGTCACCGAATCAATCCATCTCATAGAGGGTCTTCCCCTCCTGCGCTGTCCCTGCAC
>NW_006400180.1:81970-86259 GCF_000299155.1 Elephantulus edwardii | reverse complement strand
GCTGCTGGTGCCAAAAGTGTTAGCTGTGGAGCCAAGCAAACCAAAACTGTGAACAATCTCAATCTCTTCAACATCCACCATCACAATACTGCCAGTTGGCCCAGTGGTGAGAACCTTTGTTTTCTTTATATTGAGCCTCATACCATAGTGAAGACTGTAGTCCTTGACCTTCAACAGCAAGTGCTTCAGGTCCTCCTCAATTTCAGCAAGAAGGGTTATGTCGTCTGCATAACAATCACAGATTGTTGATGATTCTTCCTCCAATCCTGATGCCACATTTCTCCTCATAGAGCTCAGTCTCCCAGATAACCTGTTCTACAGAAAGATTGAAAATGTATTGAACCAGGATGCAGCCCTGGCATACACCCCTCTCAATTTTGAACCATGCAATATTTCCTTGCTCTGTTCTGACAACTGCCTCTTGGTCCGAGGATAGGTTTCGCATTAGCACAATCAAGTGTTCTGGGATTACCATTCTTCTCAGAGTTAGCTACAGTTTGTTATGATCCATGCAGTCAAATGCCTTTGTGTAATTAATGAAACAAAAATAGACCTTCTTCTGCTACTCCTCACTTTTAGCCAAGATCCATCTCACATTAGATACAAGATGCCTAGTACCATGACCCCGAGTTCTCTGTTGATGTGCTGTTTCAGTCATTTTTGGATAATCTTCAGCAGAAATTTGCTTGCATGTGATAATAATGTTTGATAATTTCCACACTCTGTGGGATCACCTTTCTTTGGAATGGGAACAAATATATATCTCTTTCAGTCAGTTGACCAAGTGGTTGTCCTCCAAATTTCTTGGCACACCTTGGTGAGCATATCTAGGGCAGCTTCTGTTAGTTGAAATATTTTAATTGATATACATACCATCAGTTCCTTGGGCCTTATTCTTTGCCAATTCTTTCAAAGCAGTCTGAACTTCTTCATTAATCACCATAGGCTCTTGCTCATTGTTGTTTCATTAAATTCTTCTGTATCTGCCAATTCCTTTGGTATAATGACTCTGTATACTCTTTCCATCTTCTTTTAATATTTTCAGGATCATGTAAGTAGGTGAGTCTATTCCTTGGATAAGGACATTATGCTTGGAAAGATGAATAGTCAATAAAGGAGAGGAACACCTCCAATGATATAGATTGACACAGTGACTTCAGCAATAGTTTCAAGTGTGTCCGAAATGATGAAGATAGCATAGAATAGGGCAGGTTTCAGGTTGGCTAGTCATAGGTTCACTGTGATTCTACACAATTTGTTGACACCTGACAACAACAACAACAACAACAACAACAACCCCCAACCCTAATCTTGAAATGGTACCTGGGATTCAAATTTGGAGCCTCCTTAACTGTGAAACATAACTGTCAATTTGTCATGTTTGAGGAATGATCTGCATATTACTACTCATAGCTTAAATATCTAAATTTTTACTTGTTCATCATTGTTCTTATTAGTATGGCATTTAATAGTTCTTAATGGTCCATTATGTTTTTAATGGTATTTAATGGATCATCAGTCTTTCAGTTTGTTGCACAGAGGTAATTTGTGGGCACTGTAATGCTGAAAACTGTGCTACCAGTATGTAAAATTCAAAAGAATTACCCACGACAGACAGATTTTAGAAATCTCAGTGTAAAATCAACTAGGTAGTAGGGTTGACTTCTTAAATAGCAGGCCTCTGAAAACCCTATGAACAAAAATATGGATAGTTAGAGAAGAACCCAAATGTTATCTGTCAAAATGAGGATATAAAGCTGCAAGTATCCTTGCTGGAACATGGATTGTACAATGCATGAGTGTTGGAAAACTAGAAGCTGTGAAAAATGAAATGGAACACATGGACACTGACATTCTAGGTATTAGTGAGATGGAGATAGACTGGCTTTGGCCACTTTGAATCACATATAATTATAAATTGTTAAATATATCATGAATGAAAAACAACAAAGAAAGGTGTTGCATTCAGAGTTAAAAAATCATTTTAAGTTCTATCCTTAAGTACAATGCTGTGAATGATAGCATATTATCATTATGCCTCCAAATATGCATAGAAGGAAGATCTATTAATACGACTTTTATTCAAATATAGGAAGAACAGCTAAATCCCAAGAGAAGGGGGAAAAAGCCAAGAGGAAATTGTAATTTTTTGCAAAATTTTGGAGTCCAAAATTGATCAAACATACAGTCAGGATGTATAAATAATAATTGGTAGCCGGAGTGCAAAAATTGGAAACAATGAAGAAGAATGGTAGTTGGAAAGTTGGACTTAGTAACAAAATCTGGCGGGAAGTATAATGATTGAGTTTTGTAAATTCAATGACTTATTAATTACAAATATATTTTTAGAAAAACACGAGTAGTAACCACCATATAGCCTCACTAAATGACATAAGAATCGCAGTATATGTGTGGAAAGAATCCTTTAGGAACCTCTGTAATTAGCAGTCAAAACCAGGCCAGGTGCTGACTGTGGAACAGATCAACAATTACTAATACGAAGTTCAAACTGAGGTTGAAGAAAATTAAAACAAGTCATTGAAAATAAAAACACAATTTTTACTCCATCTAACATGAATTTAAAAATAATCTTAAGAATAGTTTTGAAGCATTGAACCCTAAATATTAAAAACCAGATGAGTTGTGAATGACATCAAGGATATTATCCATGAAGAGAGCAAAAGGTCACTATGATGACAGAAGAAAAAGAGATAACCAAAATGTTAGAAAAGACTCTGAAAAAAAAAAAAAGACTCTGGAGACGGAAGAGCTCCACTGCCAGACGGAAGAGCTCCATTGCCAGATGGGCTGGGAAGAGCAACATTCAGCCACCCACTGCAGAACTCCAGAGGAGCGAAGACCATGAGACCCCAGAGGAACGAAGACTACCCACCACTGTGTGACACCCCCTGCAGCCCACACCTGTGTGACCACCCAACCAACACACAGGGTGCTGCTGCATAAAGCCCAAGTAGCTCCCAAGCCCCGCCCCCACCTCTTGGTGATAGTGTCCAAATCCTGTGCTCCTTACCCCTTAGTCCCTTGCTTTCCTCCCCTTCCCCCGCCCCCCTTACAGCTCCACAACCACGTACCTCAGCCATCACCACAACCCTGTGACATCAGGGCACCACCGCGAATCCAGCCATCACCCAGAGCTATCAGCCGAGCTGTTGTGGAACTAACCTGGCAGGAGAAAAGCCAGTAGGATCTTGGCTGTGTTTACTGGGGCATTGCTGATTACCTGGGAGAGCACCTAAGGGCGTGCCCACAGGTGGGGAATTTGGCCGGGCTCTCTTGGGCTACACTAACTGCCCCAAACGAGCCAGCCAGCTGGCTTCTGTGAACTCTGCAGACCAGCCAGAGGCTAGTGGGTTGGTGGGAATTTTACCTTGACTTTTCGGATCCTGTCAGATCCAGGACCCTGCTGGAGCAGGGGCTGTTGTGTGAGGGCACCTGCATAAGTGCCACCAGGCAGAGAACACTGAGAAAACCACTGGATAGGAAACGGACAGCAGGAATTTGAGTAAGGACCCCAGTCGTGAGAAAACTGAGACAGCAGAGGTTTGAGAAAGGTCCTCCAAGTGATTAACCTGCCCTTGCGATCACCCAACCCTTTGCCTGCCTCACCCCAATTGGTTACACACCAGTGACTACACGTCTGGGCAATCAACTTGCCTTTAAATGGGAGCAAATTGACCTGTTTTAGCAACAAGAGATTGCCGTAGCAGGCACTGAACTGATATTTTTCTGAAGTCAGAAATTCAGAGAAATGCACAAGTTCAGTAGCTACCCATCTGATCTCAAAAGCATTGTCTTCAGATCAAGAACACATACCAATGTCTCGAAGAAAGCCAACTATTCCACACAATACACAAGAACAAAGCAAGATGTTACTCACAAAGGGCAACACAATAGCAGTGGATACCCTGAAGCCAGAAAGTCTCATGGAACTCTGTGACACAGAATTTAAAAGAGGAGTGGCTGAATATATCCAATGGATGAAAGACAAACTTGATGAATTACAGGATGCTACAAGCAAAGACAAGGAGGAGTTAAAAAAATGCAAAATATTGCAGAGAAAACAAATGAGGCATTAGCAGCACTGGAAAAACAAGAATCCACCAATCAAAATATAAAGTCCAATGTTTCAGATGCCATCAACATGATGGAGGGACATATGAGCAGAGTTGATGAGATGGAACACAGAATCAGTGAAATTGAAGACAAAATTGTCACCAGTGATCTGCTAGAGAAAAAACAGACTCAAAAAAAAAGGAAAAAGAAGAAAA
>NW_006400180.1:79991-81870 GCF_000299155.1 Elephantulus edwardii | reverse complement strand
GAGATTTTGGGCTTCCACTCATTCATTGCTGCACTATTCTCTCTACCCTCCTCCCAGTTTGTTCTTGTCCAAATGCCACAGTGCTTGTCAAAGCCAGTTTTAAAACAAATTTTCCTTTTATACTGGTGTGCTTACAAAGTTTGTATACACTGTTTTTTACACCAGATATTTTCCATTTCCTTTACCCTCCTTTCCCTCTGCTCATCAAATTGTGCCACCCTATGATTAGCCTCTGCCTATCCTCGACCCTCTGCTCCAGGCCTCTTCCTCCTCGGATCCTCATACCTGTTTTACCAGTTGCCTTTCTATTTCTATGATAATATCTTCATACAGTATTTGTTATTATGGGACTGAATTAATTCACTTCATACTGCACTCCAGTCTCCCCACCCCCAGTTAATTTTCAAAATCAGCATGATCCTGCATGTGAATATACCACAATTTCTCAATCCATTTGACTCTAGATGGACATTGGGGCTGTTTCCATGTTCTTGTGATGATAAATAATGCTGCTATGAACATTAGCCAGTTCCTCCCGGTTGGCTCCTCCCAGGGTCTCTGGAACTTCTCCTTGCCAAAAGGAGCATGGCAGCGTGAGCGCAGGAATCATGGCAAGCTTTTGGAGTCGAGTGCTTTTCCAGGCATGTGTTTGGCGTGCAGGTTTGCTCTGTCCCTGGGAGCGAGGCAAGCCAGGCTTGGCCTAGGGTTTCAGGCAGGACCTGGCCTAAACCCAAAGGACCCTCGGGCCGCAGGCCCTCAGGCCTGGTTCAAATTGTGTTCTTGTCAAACATTCTTCTAGGTGGTATAGCACTGGTCTGTGCGTTGCTGTGCAGCAGTAACTCGTGGTTGCTGTGATGCTGAACACTGTGACAGTGATGTGCCAATCATGGTAATGGGTACCCATGGTGGACAGTGTTGGCTGGAGCTTCCCGACTAAAACAAGCCTGTAAGCAGGAGCAGCATCCACTTCCAAAATGGCTTGCCTCTGGAAACTCTATGTACTAACAGTGCTCAGGCCGTTTGTTCGTAGGGTCACTATGAGTCGTCTACGACTCGACAGCACCAAACAACAACAACAACAACAACAACATCAACATTGGTGCACAAATCTCCATTTGTGTCTCAGTTCTAATTTTCTTGTGGTATATTCCAAGCAGTGGAATAGCTGAGTTGTAAGGAATTTCTATGTTCAGCTTTTTGAGCAAACACCAAACTGCTTTCCAGAGTGGTTCTACAATTTTACAATCCCACCAACAGTGTCTTAGACTTCCTATCTCTCCACATCCTCTCCAACATTCATTGCTAGCTGCCCTGCTAACTTTTGTCACTACAGTGGGATGAAATGGTATCTCATTTTGGTTCTTATTTGCATCTCACTTTATTGCCAATGATTTTGAGCATTACTTCATCTGAATGTCTTCCACTATGGTCTTTCCACATCTTTTGCCCATTTTGTAATTAGGTTATCAATCTTTTTCCTATGGAGACCATGTACAAACTTGTTATAAGATTCTTATCTGAGATGGTATTGACAAATGTTTTTTCCTCAGTCAATATATTTTCTTTTCCTTCTATTGGAAAGTGTTTTTGAAGCACACATGGATTTAATCTTTAGAAGGTCACACTCATCAATTTTGTCTTCTGGTTATGCATTCCTGGCTGTTTTTGTCAGCTTTTTTTATCCATTGTTTTGGGTTCTATATGGTTTTGAGACCCTGTAGGATTCTGTTTAAAATATCTATCTCTATCTCTGTCTCTGTCTCTCTCTCTCTCTATCTCTGTCTCTACTTCTACCTCTACCTCTATCTATCATCTATATCTATCTCTATCATCTATCTCTATCTCTATCTATATCATCTATATCTATATCTATATCTAT
>NW_006400180.1:78410-79597 GCF_000299155.1 Elephantulus edwardii | reverse complement strand
CAGATTTCTCAGTAGAAACCATGCAGGCAAGAAGAGAGTGAAAGGACATATATCAAACACTCAAAGAACACAACTGTCAACCAAGAATACTGTACACAGCAAAATTCTCCATCAAATGTGAAGGACAGATCAAGATATTCCCAGAAAAGCAAAACCTAAGGGAGTTTGTAAAAACAAGACCAGCATTGCAGGAGAGACTCAGAGATACAGACATACCACAGAAACCTCGATGGTCCAAAGAAACTAACAACAACACCAAAAAGAACTCAACACAATGATAGCAATAAAACCCAGCCTCTCAATAGTCACACTGAATGTGAATGGTTTAAATGCACCGCTAAAGAGAAAGAGAGTAGCAGACTGGATAAAAAAAACCAAAATCCATCAATATGTTGTCTACAAGAGACATACCTGAAAAATGAAGATAAAGACAGGCTAAAAATAAAAGGGTGGGGGAAAATATACCAAGCAAATGGCAACCAGAAAAAAGCAGGAGTAGCCATATTAATCTCTGATAAAATAAATGTCCATGTAAAAACCATAGCAAAGGACAAGAGAGGTCACTACATAATGCTGAAAGGGTCAATAGAACAAGAGGACATAACAATAGTAAATAATTACGCACTAAATGAAAGACCAGAATAATACATAAAACAAACACTAACAAAACTGAAAAAGGAAATAGACAACACTAATATAGTGCTGGGAGACTTCAATACACCCCTCTCAAGAAAAGAGAGAACTGCCAGAGAAAGACTCAACAGAGATACTGAAGAATTAAATCACATAATAAACCAGCTTGAAGTCATAGTTATCTATAGACTAATGCACGCCAAAAAAAACCACAATATACCTTCTTGTCCAAACTGCATGGAACATTCTCTAGAATAGATCACATTCTAGGTCACAAGGCAAGCATCAATAGATTAAAAAACATAGAAATATACGAATCATCTTGTCAGACCATAATGCCACAAAATTAGAAATTAATAATAGGATGATAAAGAAGAAAAAAAAATACATTGGGAAGCTGAACAACACCTTGCTTGAACATGACTGGGTAGTAGAAGAAATAGAAAATGAAATTAAAAAGTTTCTTGAAACTAATGACAATGAAAACACCACTTGCCAAAACCTCTGGGAAACAGCCAAAGCAGTAATCAGAGGTCAATTTATAGCAATAAGCA
>NW_006400180.1:64622-65329 GCF_000299155.1 Elephantulus edwardii | reverse complement strand
AAGACTCTGAAAATTGTGCTAGACCATAGAGAAGCCAAGACCAAGGGAAGAGATGGTTAATTAAAGAAACTTAATAGAAGATTTTAAAGGTCATCTAGAGAAGAAAAAGCAAAGTAGTATAGAGGAATATGCAGAGAGCTGGAATTAGAAAGAAAATTTTAAAAGGGAAGAATTCTCTCAGCATAAATTAATTATCAACATTAAAATCCTGATAATATAGGCAGCTCTGGTGGCCTAGTGGTAAGAAGCTGCACTGCAATCCCAGAGGTATGCAGTTTGAATCCACCTGATGCTTTGCTGGAGAAGGAGGGGCACTCTCCTCCTGCACTGGTCAGATCCAATTTGACAGTACACACACACACACACACACACACACACACGGAAAAAAAATAAAAGAAAAAAAGACAGAAAATCCTGATAGATAGGTGTTGTATCTCTAAAGAAAATGGTAAAGACAATCATACATTCAAATACCATAATGAAGTCCTTCTCTGACCCCGTTAAGGTCCTTGATGGAGAAGCAAGATGGATCTGTATGAAAGTGTCATGGCATGGAAGTGGCTCAGTTGAACCCTTGGTTCTGACGCTCAGTGCCAAATTTCCCTTTATATTAATTGTTGTTGTTGTTGTTGTTATGTGCCATCGAGTCGTTTCCGACTCATAGCAACCCTATGCACAACAGCTCTAAACCCTGCTCTATCCTGCGC
>NW_006400180.1:55356-63912 GCF_000299155.1 Elephantulus edwardii | reverse complement strand
CATAGAGCCCAGCCTCTCAGATAATCTGCTCTGCATACATGTTGAAAAGGTATGGAGACAGGATGCATCCCTGGCGTACACCCTTCCCTGTTTTGAACCATGCAGTGTTGATATTGTTGATATTGTTGTGTGCCTTCTGAACTGATTCATAGCTGACCTTCCAGTAGGTGTTCAGAGACAGTAATTCGAACAAGAGGTTGACCATCCTTCTTGGGGCAAACTGTGCTGTGTGCCTTTGGGTTGCAGCACAGTTTCTCTCTTTTCTCTGCTATTTAAATTTTATACTGTTTTATTTACTAAGTTTGTATCCACTGTTTCTCACACTGGATCTTTCCCATTTCCTTCACACACATCCTCTACCCATCCAATTGTGAAACCCTATGATTAACCACACACACACACACACACATCCCAAGCCCTCTGCTTCCACCTCCTTCCCCCTTTGAATACTCATACTCATTGTATACCAATTAAGGAATTTTTCTTTTTTCTTTTAAAGTAGAATAGTGAACTGGAGAGGAGGGGTGGGCAGGGAGAAAAGTACAGCAATGAATGAATGAAAATCCAAAATCTCTGTAAATGTACATTAAAATTAATAAAAAATTAGTCTTATACAGTACTTTTTCCTTGTGAGACTGAGTTAGTTCACTTAGCACAATACTCTCTAGTCCCTCCCAAGTTAGGTAGTAATTTACAAAATCATTGCTCCTGCATGCTGAATAGTATTCTGCTGTGTGAATGTACCATAATTTCACAATCCATTTGATTGTGGTTGGACATTTGGGCTGTTTCCATGTTCATGTAACGGTGAATGACACTGTTATGAATGTCGGTGTACAAGTCTCCTTTTATCAGCAGTTTCTTACCACTAGAACAAGAGAAAGCGATTTCATGGTCATGCTTCTGTCCTTTCATTGCTTTGTTTTAAGGGAAATTTCCTTACTGCTATCAAATCATTCCTATCTGACCATTTCTAACAGGTAGTTAGTCTGTGCTTTACTGTTAACCTAAAGGTTGATGGTTATACCCTTAGTGGTCTGAATGATCCATTTTCATTGAAGAAAGGCCTGGAAGTTCATTGACTTAATTACTGCAGCCAAAGATACCTCATGGATCAGTTCTACACACTGAGCTGTCATGACCCAGAACTGGCTCAAAAGCAGTGGATTTTATCTGACTTAAAGAATTAACAAACAACACCATGGCAGCACCTCTATTATGTTCTGGGACACCAATAGGGTTTCCAGATAAAATGCAACAGGTTTTATTTTAATTTTAGGCAAATTGCAAATAATTATTTAGTATAAACATGTTCCAAATATTGCAGGAAACATACTTTTATTACAAAAAGTAATTGTTGGATCTCACTTGCCTTTATTTGCTAAAACGAGCAATCCTAGGGTTTATGAATCAATAGATTATAGCCTCATTCTCAAGAAGAGCACAGCCAGAGGAGATAAACCAAAGACAAATAGAGTCTAAGTATCTCTGAAGCTCTTCTGAAAATAGAAGGACACATTGTCCAGGGTGTATAAGTGGTACATGGAAGAGGGAGGGAAAGTGAGGGCTGGGGGCAACAACATAAAGTCCACTTGAAGGTAGAGGTAGGAAGATAAGTTTCAGGTTTTGAAAGCTGATTAACAATTTGCATTATCTCCCTTCTCCTCAGACAAGCCAATGAGGCAAATTTGTTTTCAGGGGCCACTTCCTGCACTCAGGGAACCTTTTAAAAGGTTCCCTGAAAACCTTTTGTGGGGGATGGGAAGAAGGCAATGCTGTGAAAGAGATGAGCAGAAACCAAGGCTTGTTGGAGCACTTGTAAACCATGGTGAGGAGCTTGAAATTTACTCAAAAGCCAATGGATTCCAAATATTTTATTGTTCATCAAAACAATGAGATATCGTCTCACCCCAGTAACAATAGCAAAGTTCAACAGGCCAGCAAACAACAAATGCTGGCAAGATTGTGGAGAGATTGAAACCCTTATTAACTGCTGGTAGGAATGTAAAATGGAACAGTCATTATGAAAGGATTTCAAACATTTTTCCAAAAAGTTGGAAATAGAAATGCCATTTGACCACAAGATAAAGGAAAATAACCTAGCTAAAAAATGGACACAGGACATGAACAGACACTTCACCAAAGAAGACATTCAGATAGCAAACAAACACATGAAGAAATGTTCAAAATCCCTAGCTCTAAGAGAGATGCAGAACTCTGGCATATTCACACAATGGAATACTTTGCTGCATTGAAAAACAAGGAACTCATGCAATATTATGCAAAATGGATGACCCTGGAGGACATTATACTGAGTGGAATCTCTCAGTCTCGGTCACAAAGGGCAAATATTGCACAGAGTCAATGTTGTAAAACAGGACTGAGATGGAGGTTAAGGCAAGACAGAGAAGGAGGGGAAGAATGATGTATACTGCATTGAAACAGATGAGGGAGAGAACTGTTTAAAAGGGATATATGATCAGGTATTATTTTCATGACAGGAGTCCAGAATGAAGGCTGCACAGTAGAGTGGACTTGGAGGGAGGGATTGCATAACAAAGAAAGAGTTTTACTTTTCAAGGAGAAGAGGGAATTGGAGGGGAGAGGATGAGCAGGGAGAAAAGTGCAACAATGAATAATTGTAAACTCCAAGTCTCTGTAAACTTTCATTAAAATTAATAATTAAAAAAATACCATTTGACCCAACAATTTCACTACTGGGATTATAACCTAAAGAAACCAGAGCCACAACCCAAACAGATGTATGCACACCCATGTTTATTGCTGTGTTATTTACAATAGCAAAGAGATGGAAACAACCCAAGTGCCCATCAATAAACAAATGGATAGAAAAACTATGCTACATTCACACAATACAATATTATGCAGTGTTGAAAAAAATAATGAATGCATAAAATGTTACACAACATGGAGGGCCCTGGAGGACATTATGCTGAGTGAAATTTTTCAGTCACACAAGGACGAGTACTACATAACATCACTGTTATAAAATAGGGTGGGGGTGGGAGTTGGGGAGAAAATGCGAAAAGAATGGATACAAACAGTGTAGTAAAAGAGATCAGGGGAAGAACAGTCCCAGAGAAATATATGATTAGATATTATATGTAAGACAGCAATCTGGAACAAGGGATGCATTGAGAGGTGGGCTGGGGAAGGGGGAAGGGAAGAAAATGTGCAGCAAGGAATAAAAAATTGCTTATCCCATCATTAATTGTTCTTTATTTTTTACCACATCTCCAACATTTGGTGGTTGTTTTTACTATGGAGTTGACTTATTAGTGACCCCATGAACAACAGATCTGAATATTACCCTACTCTGCACCATCATCGTGATCTCTGATATGCTTAATCCCACTGTTACAAACATTTCACTGATCCATTTCATTAAGGGTCCTCTTCTTCACTGGCACTTTTCTTTTTCCAGCATAGTGTGTTTTCCAAGCACAGTTCCCTCCTGACAACATGTATGTGAGAGGAAGCTTCATGAGCTTTCCTCTAAGGAGCACTCTGGTTGCACTTCCTCCAAGACAGATTTGATTATTTTTTGACTGTCCAGGTGACATTCAGTAGTCTTGACCAACACCTCAATTCAAAGGCATCATTTCTTCCTTGAACTTCCTTAATAATTTCATATGCATAGGAAGTAATTGAAAATATCATGGCTTTCATCAGGCACACCTTAATTTTTACACTGACATCACTCCTCTACAACACTTGGAAGGTCCTTTTTAGCAAGGTCCTTTATAGCAAACTGTTTGACAACAACATTTTTAAATGTTCCTCTAGCAACGTGAAAGCAGTTCTTGCACTCACAAGTTTGTATTTTCTTACAATTATTTAAAACAGGCTTTTTCCATGTATAACAAAAAGGCAGTAGCTCTCATGAAGTCACAAGAGGCATAGATGAGACAATTAGCAAGTAACACCAGAAGGACATAATTAAACCCTGATTGCCTAGTCCCAGGAGCACTGTAGCTCAGAAAGAGGACATTCAGCAGAGCAGGGTGGGAGGGACACTCATAGCAGGTGTGTTTGACAGTTTGATGGGACTGAGATGAGCAAGGGAGGGCACAGAGGTGGTGATAGCATGGGCAAAAGGAAGACAAGAATTAATGAGAAATAGAAATAATAGAAATAATTTAGCAGGGTAGCAGATCCCTAGAGACGAATTCCTTCTCCAAATGTCTCATTTGTCCAGGGAAGATGAGGAAAGTCTGTGGCAGAAAGGCTGGCCTCAAGAATTTCATTTCCCTGATGCTATTCAGATTCCTAGTGTGATCGATAAAAGTTCAATTAGCACAGCAGATGACATCAGATGTCTTTAACCTTTTGGAGGGGCAACACACACACAGTAAGGTCCTACCTCCTTGAATCCTCACATGGTCAGGATAAGTCATTGCCACATCTGACATTTGATGGTATAATTTTAACATACCTTTAAACATCCAGATAAAGATTATTTCATATTTTTTAAGCTGAGAACTAGATGTAATTGCTTTGCTCTGTACTTCAGATCTAAATCATTCTGCCAACTCATCCTATAGCTATTAAGGACTTTGATGTTTACCACATACACCAGAGTCAGACTGCTCCAGAGGGCTGGAAAGGGACTGAAATTATTTTATAATATAAAGAATTATCTCTAGTATGGAAACCATAGGACAGCTTAGTAAACTGTTTAACCAAGTAATTAATCAATCAGCCAAGGAATTAGTTTGAGCTATTAAAGTCTAAAACCTATTAAAAGTCTAAAACATCTTACTTCTTGCATTCAAAAGCTTTCTGTCTTAATGGGATATAAACACAGAGTGGAAACGTACAAGGATGTGCTGGGTCTGCTGTAGCACATACTTGTGATGTCCTGAGCCATTTATCCCAGGTCATCTCTGATTTTCACTGCAGGAGGCGAAGACACAGGTAAGCACAGACTCTCACTGACACTGTTGTTGCTGTGTACTGTCAAATCAGAACCAACTCATAGATGACACTTCAGTGAGTTTTCAGAGGCTTTAAAGTGCATGGTAGGAGATTGCTCATCTTTCTCATAGAGAAACTGGTGAATTTTAACCACATGCGTTTGGGTTGGTAGCACAGCTCCTCACCTGTAGGCCACCAAACCTTAATTTTTGCCACTTGGGCCATTGGAAATGCTAGCATTTCTCTCCTTCCTGCATCAGGACATGTTCCACCAAGTCTGCAAATACATGCAACTTAGAAATGCAGGGCATCTAACAACAGCAGTGTTTCCATAGTGGGTCTGGTGGTGCAGACCAAATTAATGGTGCTGCTAACTCAAAGATGGTATCTCTCTAGTGGTTTTGATCCATCAGTGTCTCCATGGTAGGAAGATAGACAATCTCCTCTCTGTTATTTATATCCTCTCCAAAATCTACCAGAGGGTCAGCTATGAGTCAGCTATGACTAAACAGCAATGACTGACTGAATGAATGAGTGAATGCTTCCATTAACAACCCATAGCCATGAAACGGGGATTGTACAGTTAAATGACCCTCAGATGGATGATTATGGAAGCCATTCTGAGTAGTTTTCACAGAGATCACAAAATGAGTCCTTGTTTCAATCATTCCTGTTGTTAACTTCAGTTGCTTGAACTCTGACTCATAGCAATCCCCTGTGCAGCACCATCTTTACTACTGTCACTACTGCCTGTGCTTTCCAGCATTCATGACTCAGCTTTCAGCATGGCATTAGACAATATTCTCTTATAAAACAAAGAGCTTTCACTGGCTAAATTTGGAAATGGATTACTACATCTTTCTTCATATATTGTGTTAGTCTCAGAAGTACTACTGAAATCTGTCCACCATAAGTGGCTTTACTGGCTTTGAAAGCCTGGTGGCATAGCTTCCAGCATCACAGCAACATGCAAGGCAACACAGTATAAAAAAAAAAAAACAAACGAATAGTTGGATGGTGGATTACCTCAACTCATCTTTACACTGGCCTTCATTCATCTCTGTTTCACTTTCATGACTCGCTCACCCCTGTTTCCTCTCATTCATCTTCTGAATAAGCTTCTTGCACCCAGATCTTCTCCTAGACTCCTAATATGGACACCTTAAACACGGAATTTCCATCAGTCATTCAGGCAGAGACACTGAAGGAATGACACTTCAGTGCCAAGCAATTTCTCAGTGTTGTAGCTATCATACAAGAGGGTTCTCTAGGCTGGGACCACTGGGTCAGCTTTGTGTAAGGAGAGGAGCTGGCTAGAAAGGACAGGTGGGAAGACTTAGCAGGGAGCAGGAGGATTATTTCAGCAGAGAGGACTTTGTAAGTGACTTGGAGGAAGGAGTGTCAAGGAGGATCCCACAGGGGTTAGAGTGGAAACTGAGAGGTGAGATTAGATGTTGGCATGGGACCTGAACACAGGGAAAGTACTATTTCCACATTATCAAGTGACGGCATTATCATAAAGAAGGTAGGTGTACATACACCCCCCCCACACACACACTCACACATACACACACGTATGCAGACAGCTATTTGCAAAATCCATATCTATGAAAGATATAAGCAGACTGTGAAGGTACAGACAAATGCCAGAAGAAGTTGTTAGGAACACAGAAAGGTGGATTATGGAGCCTTAGAGCAATAAGGAATCTTAAAGAAGAGTTAACCAAAAAAATGGCATCAGTGCTATCACTGCCCATCTGTGCATCTGCTAAGCCCAGAAATACCCACACATATTTTCTCATCCTAGACAATTTCTACTAGCCAACTTGAGCTGCCCTCCCAGGTCAAGTTCAGCACTTTGCCTGGTGCACATCTCCAATGTCTGTTTCTATACCATCTCAACAAATGAATCTTTTTAATAAAGAATTTCAGTGGCAAGAAGCCTGCCTCCCCCCTCACCTTTAAATAAATAATTAAATAAACCAATGTGTGTGTGTGTGTGTGTGTGTGTGTGTGTGTGTGTGTATGTTGTTGTTGTTGTTTAGGGCCGTCGAGTCATAGACGACTCATAGCGACCCTATGAACGAATGGCCTGAGCACTGTTCATACATAGAGTTTCCGGAGGCAAGCCATATATAAAACACTCTTGGCACCAGTAGCCAGAAAATTAAAAGACGTATTGTCATGGGAAAGTCTGCTGTTACGGACCTCTCCAAAGTACTGAAGAGCAATGGTGTCTCTCTGGAGACTAAGGTGTGTCTGATACAGGCCATGGTCTTTGCTATCATTTGTTATGCATCAGAGAGTTGGACAGTGACTAAGGAGGATAGAAGGAGAATTGATGCCTTGGAGCTGTGGTGCTGGAGAAGAGTGTTGAGGGTACCATGGACTGCTAGGAAAACAAACAGATTAGTCCTGGAAAGGGTTAAACTGAGCAGCTCCTTGGAGGCAAGGATTCTGAGGCTCTGTCTAACATATTTTGGACATGTTGTAAGGAGAGACTGGTCCTTGGAGAAGGACATCATGCTTGGGAGGGTAGAGGGACAGTGCAGGAGGGGAAGGCGCTCTATGAGGTGGATTGATTCAGTGACTAGGGTAATAGGGATGGGAGTGTCAAAGACAGTGAGATTGGCGCAGGACAGAGCAGAGTTTAGGGCTGTTGTACATAGGGTCGCTATGAGTCACAGGTGACTCGATGGCACATAACAACAACAACAACTATATATATATATCTGTGTGTGTGTGTGTGTTTCTCACCTTATGATTAATCCTATTCTTTACTTTTACAATCATTCATATACATTGTTTCATTCATATGCATTTTGTTTTCTAGAATCCTTTGTGTACCTTGTGTTTCATAGAATTAATTACTATTTATTGCTTGTATAAGAAGCCTACTTTTGAGATTGACTAGATCTGCTTTTAGGGAGCTCTGGTGCTATTGTACTACTAAGCCAAATGTCGTGCCATTCTGGCAGTTCAAATTTACCAGCAACTTTGCAAAAGAAAGATAAGGTACCTCCTCCCATGCAGTTTATAGCCTATCAAAACCCACTAGAGAGTCAGCTACAAGTTGCTATGTGACAGCAATGAGATCTGCATTGAGATCTACTTTATATTAAATTACTACTGCCACTACTCACTGCTTACTGTAATCTCACCAATTCTAAGTCAAACAACCTTAAGTTGGGTTTCAGAGGCTATTAACCTAATGTATTGCATAGAGCAAGGTCAAAAGTAAAGCCTGAAGAACCCTACTTAGAACTCCCTTGAGTGTAGCACTTAGTTAGCAATTAAATCTTTCTAAGAATGATTTGCTACCATCTCTGAATTCATTTAGGCCCTGCTACGTGCTCCTGGGCGGAAAGGAAGCTGGGAAGCTGCACACTGGGGAAGGTCACCTCAGATAATAGCAAAGAGGCTTCTTTCAGGTACCCAGGAAAAACCAGTGGGAGAACGTGCTCCTGGGTGGAAGGGAAGCCGGGAAGATGCGCACTGGGGAAGGTCACCTCTGATAATAGCAAAGAGGCATCTTTCAGGTACGCAGGAAAAACCGGCAGGAGAACGTGCTCCAGAAAGGAAAACATAATCTACACAGGAGTTCTACAGGACACGTCA
>NW_006400180.1:50872-51659 GCF_000299155.1 Elephantulus edwardii | reverse complement strand
GGAGGGACATCGCAGGAGGGGAAGACCCTCTATGAGATGAATTGATTCGGTGACTGGGGTAATCGGGTTGGGTGTGTCAGGGGCAGTGCGTTTGGTGCAGGATAGAGCAGGGTTTATTGCTGTTGTTCATAGGGTCGCTATGAGTCGAAAACGACTCGACGGCACATAACAACAATAACAACATTATAAACGAAATTCTAGCTGTAGAAGGGTTTCTTGACTTTCTTTTCATATACTTGGGCTTTGAGAAATTTGCAGACTCCTTCCAAAATCAACATTTAATAAGTGTATTCACCTGTCTGTATATTTATTCTTTTGTCCCCAGTACAGGATCTCTGTATTTCTTCAGGGTGGCAAAAGGATTGATGATTCACACAACTTCAGGAGCCACTGGTAGTCAGCAGTACCCTTGGCACTCCAGATAATAACCGTCTTCAAAATGGAATCAGATTAGTTTGGTGTGCTAAGGAGGGCTAAACAAGAGTAGTTGTTGGCCTCTTGTGCTGAAGTTGTTCATGAACCACTAGAGGATGGTCACAAGTCTGGACTGAACCAAGTCTTCGAAAGTGTCCAGGAGACAGAGGAAAGGCCATATCCTTGTTCAAAGAGCAAAAGAGTAGGCTCTGTGAGAAAAAAAACTAAACCTTGTTTAATTTAGGCTATAAGAAGTATCTCTATTTTTTTCAAATTATTATTAAATTTTATTAGTTTTAGTGAACATTTACAGAGATTTTGGATTTTCATTCATTCATTGTTGCACTGTTTTCTCTACCCTCCTCCCCAGTTC
>NW_006400180.1:45176-49687 GCF_000299155.1 Elephantulus edwardii | reverse complement strand
ATTTTGAACATTATAATCTTTTAAGCTTGAGGCTAGAAGTATTAACAATATCATCATTTCCAATCTAGAGATATATGTTCCAATGCAGTACCTATTTTCCATAAATGGTTTTGGTAAGAGGCATGTTGTAAATGTGGATACATTTCCACTATTCCTCCTCCATGCCACAATATAGTTTTATTAGCTTGAGCAGTTATAAATCCATTGCCATCCTTACTCTAACTTAATTCTTTTTAAAAAAATATTTAAGTTTGTTATTAATTTCAGTGAAAATTTACAGAGGCTTTGGATTTCGATTCATTCATTTTTGTAGATTTGTTCCTTCCCAAGGCTACCAGCCCCCCACCCCAGAACACTACCCCCTTGGAAAAATAAAAGGAAAGATTCTTTCATTGTTTTACAAACCCTCCCCCAGGTTCACTCTAGCATGTAACTATTGCTCTAGACTCCTGTCATGACAGAAATACCTAATCACATATTTCTTTTAAACAGTTTTCTCCCTCCTCTGTTTCAGTGCAGTATACATTATTGAACCCATCTTACTCAGTCTCTCCCCAACCCCAAGCTCAGTCCCGTTCTACAACAGTGGCACCATGCCATATTTGTCCTTTTGTGACTGGGATATTTCACTCAGCATTCTCCAGAGTCAACCATTTTGAACAATATTGCATGAGTTCCTTTTTTTTAAATGCAGCATAGTATTCCATTGTGCGAATATACCACAGCTTCTCTAGCCATTCGTTTGTTGATGGGCACTTAGGTTGTTTCCAACTCCTTGCTATTGTGAACAAAGCTGCAATAAACATGGGTGTAGAAGTATCTCTATTAAAGCTGCCACAATAGGAATACCACAAATGCGTTGCTTTTAAGAATAGAAATTTATTTCCTTAAAGGTCTGGAGTGTAGGTCCAAATCTTGTTGGTCATGCTGTGTAAGCCTCACTCCTTGTGTTTGTGTCTGGTGTCTGCAGAAATCCTGGGCATTTCTTTGCTTGTTGGTGGGCCCTGAAGCTGGAGAAGACATGGCATCGATCTTATTCATGTGTGTGTGTGTGTGTGTGTGTGTGTGTGTGTGTGTGTCTATATGTGTATGTGTGAAGACAGCCCAGATACCCCCACAAAAGTGCCCCTAGAAGAAACAAGCTTGACCACTATACCATCATCAAGTTTCCCCTTATCACTAAGTCAACCATGAAGAAGATAGATGATAACAACACACTTGTGTTTATTGTGGATGTCAAGGCCAACAAGCAGCAGATCAAACAAGCTGTGGATAAACTCTAGGACATTGATGTGACAAAGGTCAATCTTGATTAGGCCTGACGGAGAGAAGAAGGTCTATGTTTGACTCACTTCTGACTATGATAACTTAGATGTTGCCAACAAAATTGGAATCATCTAAACAGAGCACAGATGGCTAATTCTAAATACATTTTTTTCTCACAAAAATATTTACAATATCAGAAACCAAAAGCAATTGCTGTGAATTGAAATCTATTCTATGATAGTGTGTTATTTAATTGAGCCAAACAACCAAACCCACTACTGTTGAGTCAATTTTGACATATAGTGACCCTTTAGTACAGAATTAAACTCACTATAGAGTTTCTAAGATTATAAATCTTTGCAGATGTAGATGGGTTCATTTCCTCTCCCACAAAGTAGCTGGTGAGTTCAAATAACCCAACTTTTGGCTAGTAGCCAATGTGTCACCAGATTTCTATACAGGCTACTGAATCAAACCACAAAGTGCACACTACACCTCAGTATTGTAAAAATGTCGCATTTCCCCACATTAACTTAGATTAACATGAAATATTTCTCTTTAATTCTTGAAAGGATCTTGAGTTAACTAGCTAGTACCGAAGTGGGTACTGGGGAGTTTGGAAAGTTCTTAAAATTTATTAAGAAAATTAAGAGTATAAAGATAGCCAAGAATAGAAACAAGGATGAGTTTGACACACTCTTAAAATGGTTGTAAGATCATAGTATATAAATTATTATTATATATGTGGATAAGTTTTTACATATGTGAGTATGTTGTTATATAGGTGAAATTATTATTATATATGTGGATAAGTTTTTACATATGTGAGTATGTTGTTATATAGGTGAAATTATTATTATATATGTGGATAAGTTTTTACATATGTGAGTATGTTGTTATATAGGTGAAATTATTATTATATATGTGTGTGTGTATATATATATATATGGCTGTACTTACAAAACTTAGAGGCTGTATTTAAAAAAATACCAAATATGGATCTCATAAACAAATATATTATTTGTTATGTAATCCATATGCTATATAATAGATAATAATACAACAAATGCATGTTACATTATAAAAATATTATTGCAAACTAATGGAGGTAAAAAAGATTGGGAAGAGGAGTTGTATTTTAATTTAAATAGGTAATAAACTACAAAAAATTCCAGATAAATTAAAGGTTAATTATAAATACAAAGCCACAAAACTAGAAGAAAGTATAGTGGGTAAAAAGACTTCCTTGGGCGTAAACAAAAGAAGAAACCACAAACAAAATCAATAGATTTGACTGTATAATATTAACAATCTCTATACTTTAAAACAGAAGCACCAAAACAAAGTGAAAGAGAGTTGGAAAAATTGCATAATAACAGCAAAGATTTCATGCCAGAATACATACATGACTCAAATTAACAAGGAAAAAAATGAACAGAGAACATAAGTAGGCAATTTTCCTTTTATTTACTTTAATGAAAGTTTACAGAGATTTTGGATTTCCATTCATTCATTGTTGCACATTTTCTTCCCTGCCCATTCCCCTCCCCAGTGCGCTTTTCTCTTTGAAAAGTAAAAAAAAAAAAAAAAAAATTCTTTCATTGTCATAAAATACACCGCCCTCAGTCCACTCCACTATGCACTTTTCATTCTGGATTCTTGTCATGACAATAATACATATTATGAACAAAGCCACAGTAAATATCAGTGAACATATATTTGCTTGGGTGGCAGTTCTGGTTTCTTTAGGGTATATTCCCAATAATGGAATTGCTGAGTTAAATGGCATTTCTATTTCCAACTTTCTGAGAAAGTGCCATATTGCCTTCCATAGTGATTGTACCATTTTACATTCCCACCAACAGTAAATAAGGGTTTCAGTTTCTCCAAAACATTTGTTATTTGCTGTTCTGTTAAATTTTGCTATTCTTACTGGGGTGAGATGAAATCTCATATTTGTTTTGATTTATATCTCTCTTAGAGCTAGGGATTTTGAACATTTCTCCATGTGTTTGCTGACCATCTGAATGTCTTCTTTGGTGAAGTGCCTGTTCATATTCTGTGCCAATTTTTCAAATGGGTTGTTTACTTTTATCTTGTGGTGTTTGAGCATTATATAAATTCTAGACATAAGTCCTTTATTAGACATGTCATTACCAAATATTTTTTTCCCAATCTGTGGCTTTCCTCTTTACCCTCTTGGAGAAGTTTTTGGATGTGCACAGAGATTTGATTCTTAAAAGGTCCCATTCATCTATTTTATCCTCTCCTGGTTGTAGGTTTTTCAGGATGTTTGGAAGCAAGCTTATGTTGTGCATTAGGGACTCTAGAGTTCTTCCAAGCTTTTCTCTAATGAAGTTTATAGTACTTAGTTTTAGTCTGAGGTCCTTGATCCACTTTAAGTTGGTTTTTCTTAATGGAGTGAGGTGTGGTTCTTGCTTGAGTTTTCTGCAGATAGTTTTCTAATTTTGCCAACACCATGTTAAAAAGGCTGTCATTTCCCCACTTAACTGATTTAATCTTCTTGCCAAAAATCATTTGACCATAGGTAGATGGGCTGGTTTCTGGTTTCTCAATTCTATTCCATTGATTTATGTGTCTGTCATTGTACCAGTACCACGCTGTCTTGACCATCAAGGCAGTGTATTAGGATTTGAAATCAAGGAGTAAGATGCCACATATCATTATGCTCTTTTTAAGAAGTACTTTGCTCATTCGGAGCCTCCTCCCATTCCAAATGAAATTGGAAATTGTCTTTTCTATCTCAATAAGAGTGGGATTGGTATTTGTATTTTTATTGCACTGTACGTGTAAATTGCCTTTGGTAGTATTGTCATTTTCACCATATTGAGTCTTCCTATCCATGAACAAGGTAAAATCTTCCATTTCTTCACCTCTGTTGTTGTTTCTTGTAGTAATGTTTTGTAATTTTCTTTTAATAGGTCCTTTGTGCTTCTGGTTAGATTTACTCCTAAGTATTAATTTTTATTAGCTATTATACATATGGATTTCACCTGATGCTATGCATAGGAATCAGATCGATTACATCTGTGGAAGGAACCGCTGGAGAAGCTCAATATCAGCAGTGAAAAGCAGGCCAGGGGATGATTGTGGAACAGACAACCAATTACTCATATGCAAGTTCAAGCTGAGGCTGAGGAAAATTAAACCAAATCCACAGGAGCCAAAATATGACTTTGATTTCATACCACCTGAATTTCAGAATCATCTCAGGAACAGGTTTG
>NW_006400180.1:35978-43736 GCF_000299155.1 Elephantulus edwardii | reverse complement strand
GGAAAGTCTGCTGTTAGGGACCTCTCTAAAGTACTCAGGAGCAACGGTGTCTCTCTGGAGACTAAGGTGTGCCTGATACAGGCCATGGTCTTTGCAACAGTTTGTTTTGCATCAGAGAGTTGGAAAATGACTAGGGAGGACAGAAGGAGAGTGGATCCTTTTGAGCTGTGGTGCTGGAGAAGGGTATTGAATGTACCATGGACTGCCAAGAAAAGAAACAGATTCATCCTAAGAGTGTTAAACCGGCTACTCCTTGGAGGCAAGGATTCTGGGGCTTCGTCTGACATACTTTAGACATGTTGCCAGGAGGGACGGGTCCTTGGAGAGGGACATCATGCTTGGGAGGGTGCAGGGACAGCGCAGGAGGGGAAGACCCTCTATGAGATGGATGGGTTCGGTGACTGGGGCAATCGGGATGGGTGTGTCAGAGGCAGTGCAGTTGGCGCAGGATAGAGCAGGGTTTAGGGCTGTTGTGCATGGGGTCTCTATGAGTTGCAAACGACTCAATGGCAAATAGCAACAAACAACAATTGTGGTGGACATTGTTTTTCTTAGCTCCAGTCTGTATTTTCTTTGTTACTGCAGAGAAATCCAATTTATTTTTATATGTTAATCTTGTATCCCGCCCTTTGCTGAATTATTCAACTATGTCCAGTAATTTTCTTGCTGACTCTTTAGGGTTTTCTATGTATACTATCATATCATCTGCATATAGAGATCATTTTGAACCCTCTTTGGCAATTTGGATACATCTTCTTTCTTTCTCTTGTCTTATTGCTTTTGTTAAGCATTCTACTACAATATGGAATCAGAGAGGTGATAGTGGGCTCCCTTACCTGGTTCCTGTTCTCAACGGAAATGCCTTTAATCTCTCTCCATTGAGAACAATGTTCATTCTCAGTTTTGTGTATATACTTTTTACTATGTTGAGGAAATTCTCCTCTAATCCTATTTTCTTGAATATTTTAATCAGGAAAGGGTGTTAGATTTTGTCAAAGGCTTTTCTGCATCAATTGATAGGATCATGTGGTTCTCGTTCTTTGCTTTGTTTATGTGATTAATTACATTGATTCTTTTTCTTATATTGAAGCATCCTTGCATACCTATTATGAATCCCACTTTATCATGGATAATTTTTTTTTTCTTTTAATATATCATTGAATTCTATTGGCCCAAATTTTATTCAGGATTTTTGCATCTATGTTCATGAGAGATACTGGCCTATAGTTTTTTTTTATTTAGCAGTATCTTTACCTGGCTTTGGTATCAAGGATATGTTTGCTTCATAGAATGAGTCTGGGAAAATTCCATATTTTTCTATTTTCTGAAATACTTTATGGAGAATTGGAGACAGTTTGAATGTAAAATTGACTTGTAAAACCATCTGGTCCAAGGTTCTTTTTGGGTAGAAGTTGTTTTATTACCATTTCAATTTCTTCTTTTGTAATGGGTCTGTTGAGGTGTTCCATTTCGGTTTGTGTCAGTTTAGGTAGGTTGTGAATTTCTAAGTATTTGTCCATATCCTTTAGGCTTTCATATTTCTTTGAATATAGTTTTTCTTAATATCCCCATGTTATTGTCAAATGCCATCATAGGTAATAGTAACCCTATGAACGAAAGTCCTGAACACTTGTGTAACTTTCATCCTTTCTCCAGGTTCATAAGGTTTCCGGAGGCAAGCTATTTTGGAAGTGGATGCCCCTCCTGCTTCCAATGTTAGCCTTTTAATTGTAGTTGGTTTGGCTGTGACATTGCCTGTTTTCTGTCTTATTTGGATTTTGTCTTTTCCTTATTTTGTTAGTTTTGCTAGTGGTTTGTCAAATTTATTGATCTTTACAAAGAAACATCTCCTAATTTTGTTGATTGTTTCAATTGTTTTTCCATTTTCTATTTCATTTATTTCTGCTCTAATTTTTATAATTTCAGTTTTTTAGGGGATGTTGGGTATTCTTGCTATTCTTTTTTAATTTGTTTGAGATGTTGGGTAAGAGAGTCAATGGTCATTCTTTTCCTACCTTTTGATGTGTCTGATTATTACTATAAATTGACCTCTAATTACTGCTGTGGCTATTTCCAGAGGTTTTGGTAAGTGGTGTTTTCATTGTCATTTGTTTCAAGAAACTTTTTAATTTTTTTAAAAATTTTCTTCTAGTATCCACTCATGTTCAAGCAATGTGTAGTTCAGCTTCCAAATGTATGGGTTTTTCTCCTTTATCCTCTCATTTTTAATTTCTACTTTTGTATCATTGTGCCATTGTGCTCTGACAAGATGCTTTGTATTGTTTCTACATTTTTTTAATTTATTGATGCTTGCCGTGTGACCTAAAATGTGATCTTTTCTTGAGAACATTCCATTTACAACTGTAGAAGAACGTGTACTGTGCTTTTTGGGGGTATGTTAGCTTATAAATATATATGAGATCAAGTCAGTTTATTGTGTGGATTAATTCTTCAGCATCTTTATTGAGTTTCTGTTATCTCTATTTTTTATTTTATTTTCTTTTATTTTATTATTTGTGTGTACCATCAAATCAGATCTGACTGGTACAGGAGGAGACCATCCCTCCTTCCCCAGCAGAGCACCTGGTGGATTCGAACCGTGCACCCCTGGGATTGCAGTGCAGCTTCCTGCCGCCAGGCCACCAGAGCTCCTCCTCTATTTTTGGGAGTGGGATATTGAAGTCTCCAACTACTGTAGCAGCATTGTCTATTTCCTTTTTCTGTTTTGTTAATGTTTATTTTATATATTTTGCTGGTCTTTGGTGCATAGATATTTATTATTTTTATGTCCTCTTGTTCTATTGACCCTTTAAGTATGATGTAGTAACCTTTCTTGTCCTTTGTGATGGTTTTTGCATTGAAATTTATTTTATTAGAGGTTAAAATCCCACTCCTGCTTTTTTCTGGTTGTTTGCCTGGCATATATTTTCATCACCCTTTTATTTTCAGTCTTTCTTTATCTTCATTTTTCAAGTGTGTCTCTTGTAGACAGCATATTGATAGATTTTGTTTTTTATTCAATCTGCTACTCTTTTTCTCTTTAGTGGTGCATTCAAACCATTCACATTCAATGTGATTACTGAGAGGCAAGGTTTTATTGCTATAATTTTGTTGAGTTGTTTTTGTTGTTGTTGCTAGTTGCTTTGGTCCATTCTGCTTTCTGCGGCACCTGTGTAAGAAGGATGTCTCTCAGTGTTTTCTGCAATGCTAGTCTTGTTTTTACAAATTCTCTTAGGTTCTGTTTTTCTGGGAATATCCTGATCTCTCCTTCATATTTGATGAACAGTTTTGCTGGGTACACTATTCTTGGTTGACTGTTGTGTTCTTTGAATATTCGATATGTCATACCACTATCTTCTTGCTTGTATGATTTCTGCTGAGAAATTGGTGCTTAATCTTATCTGGTCTCCCTTATAGGTTACTCTTTGTTTCTCCCTCACTGCTTTCATAATGCTCTCCTTTTTTTTAGTTATGGCAAATTTGACTATGATATGTCTTGGTGTTTTTCTTTTTTGGGTCTCTTCTATATGGTGTTTGCTCAGCTTCCTGAATATATATTCTTTCATTCTTCATTATGCCTGGGGAGTTCTTTCCTAGTAATTATTCCACAACTTTTTTGATATCTTTACTTGCTTCTTCCTGTTCCGAGAGTCCAATGATGCACATGTTATTTCTCTTGAGGGTGTCCTACATTATTCTTAGGTTTTTCTCTTTGTCCATCCTTTTTGATTCTGTTTTTTGCTCTAGCAGATCAGTTGTGACAATTTTATCTTCTATTTCACTGGTTTTGTGTTCCATCTCTTTAACTGTGTTCATCTGTCCCTTTCTCATGTTGATAGCATCAGAAACATTGGACCTCATGTTTTGGATAGTGGTTCCTTGTTTTTCTTGTGCTGCTAATGCCTCATTTTTTTTATCTGCATTGCTTTGGATTATTTTTTTAAGCTTCTCCTGGGTTTTGCTTGCAGTGATCTGTAATTCTTCAAGTTTGTCTTTCACCCATTGAAAACATCCAATCATTGTTCTTTTAAATTCTGTGTCAGAAAGTTACATCAAATTTTCTGGCTTCAGGAAATCCGTTGATACTGTGTCACTTTGGGGAGGGAGGTGATATCTTGCTTTGGACTTGTGTAAGAAGTGAGGTAGCCTGCTTCTTTTGTGACGTTGCTGTGGTAGTTTTTTGTGCCCAAGGTGATAGCTGGTTCTTGATCTGATGTCACTGCTCCAGAAGAAGGTTTGGCAGGCACGTGTGGATGTTCATAGAGTGGGTACACATGCAGATGCCTGTGGGGGTGGGGTGGATGCTCACACAGAAGAATGTATGTGAGAGTGCAGGGGGACCTAAGTGGAAAACTATGAAGCCTTGGTTTTCCCCTCGAGAATTGAGTCTACCACCCCAGTTGAACCGCAGCTGTCTCACTGCTTCTTGCTTGAGGTGAAGAGGCCCTACATTTGGTCCAGAAATCAGCAGTAATTCCCCGCCCCCAGTACTTCACTCAAATTTTCACTGTCCTGCTTGCTGACGGTCAGTGGGTCCCACTGCAGCTCGCTGCTCCCCACCAAGGCATGCTGCTCCCTGATGAGGCTTGCTGCTTCCCACCTAGGCTTGCTGCTCCCTGCCTAGGCTCCTTGCTCCCCACCTAGGCTCACTGCTCCTGCAGCTCCAAAATGAATTATTTTAATAATAGTTCTCACTCAGATTCCATCTGTTCTACTTAATCTGTGAACATTGCTCTGTGTGTGTTGCTTTGTGCTGGAAAAAAATTTTTTAAACAAGCAAAATGAGGATATATCCTTTTTAAAATGTTAGCTTCATTTGCTATTGTTATTAGGTTTCTTTAAGCTGGTTATGAAACTTAGTCATAGATTTTTCCCAAAGAATACATTACTATTGTAAATTGAGATTCTCTGCTCCCCTAGGTTTTTTTTCATCTTGAAACATACTAAGCATGTTCTTCCCTTTTGGTTATCTAACTCAAAGTCTTTGCAATTTATAACGCTTAATCATGACAACTTCTTTGTCTTTTTGAGCCACCCTTGGGAATCAGTTATTAAGCACTCTTCATTCATCATTTTTTACCTTTCTCTTTTACTTTTCTACTTTCACCACTTTCCCATCAGTTTTTCATACTATGGTGGCTTCTATATTGCTGTGTTGCTGGAAACCATTCTATCAGTATTTTTAAAACCATCAGGATCAAATGGACAGGTTTTCATACATCTTCCAGCATAAAATAGATTAGGAAATGAGATTAGAAATTTGAAAAAATATATTTAATAATTTCTTAGTTTTTCTACCTGTTGATATGGGAAAGGTTTTTGTGCTTGTCTGTCAACATTCTAAGTTATAAAGATGGTACTTTGGGGTCTCCAGTTGTTAGGATATTTCAGGGATAATTTAGTAATTTAAAACAGCATTAAGTATCTTATGAATAAATAATAAGGAAGTAATTATTGATGTAGACAGCATTCCTACTCAATAATGTACACTTGTATACTGACCATTGAGGTAATACTATTTAAATACTAGCAACAGTTTTAACTAAGCAAATTATAGCATGTCCATACTATATAAAATTGTAAAGTCATTAAAATACATTTTTAGATAATGTTTATAACCAAAGAAACATACCCACAATATATTTCAGTGAGTTTGATGAGATACACAATTCATATACAGTTCAACTCACCCAGTTAAAGTGTGCAATCCAATGTTCCTTGTTATCTTCTCAGAGATATGTGATAATCAATTTTAGAATTTTGTCTCCGCAAAAAGAACTGACCCCTGCATGCAAGCTGCTTGAGCTGACAGCCCTGATCTCTAATCTTGTGCCACTCCAGAGACAAAGGAATACATTATGCTCTAGGTGAAAATGTGCATGAGAGTTGCTTGAGTAGACCACCTGGAGTCACATCACTCAGGCATTTCATATATGAAGGAGGCCTATAGAATTAATGTCAGTGGGCTATTTCAAGTTGAGATTCCTGCAGGGTTGCAGTGCAGAACAGAGAGAATCTCAAGGACTTTAGGAAAGGCAAATTTTGCCTGAAAGGACTCACAGTGGAGTGAATAGCTCACCACATTTTAACTTGGCAACTAATTAATAACATTATAAAGGCAAAACCAATTATAACTTTTGCAGACACAAAAGAAATGAGCTAACACCTATTAAAAAACCAAACACAAACCTTCACAAAACGGCAAGAAAATAACAAGCAGCCTCAAACACTGGGTGGGGTGGGCAGGGGGAATAAAACCTTTTCCAAAAAAAGCAGAGAATTTCAGAGACGTCATGAATACCTCAGTGTCCAAAAGGCAAAATGCTATATATTGATGTAGAGACTTGAATAGCTACAAATGAAAGTACAAAAGATGGAAGAAACAATGGAAGCTATAATCAAAGGGGAAAACCCAGAGGGAGAGAATCAGAAAAACTATTGGTGAAGATTTATTTGAACAACTACTGAAGAAGGTGTAAATGATGGAAGAAACAATGGAAACCAACGAGAAATCAAATGCTCCAGAAATATATTTATGAGGAGGAACTTGCACAAATATGGGGGGAAAACGCAAAAAAATGGAAAAAAATTGAAACTAAAAAGTCTTTTTTAAAAATGAACTTAGAAAGTTATCACAAGATAGTGAGGATACTGCCAACACAGTACTAGAAATATCAGGAAGGCATGCAAATGCAAACCAGAATATTAAGGCTTAAATGGCAGAAGTATCCAACACAATGGAAGGTCAAAAATGTAGAAAGAAGAGATGGAACAGACAATCAGTGAGTTGGAAGACAAGAAACTTAATGGAAACCTACTAGAAGAAAAATCAGAGATAAGACATAAAGAAAATGAAGAAAACATTCGAATCATGTGAGATGATATAAAAAGAAATAACGTATGATTGGAATTCCAGAATATGATAGTGATAGGGAAATCACTGAGAAAATGGTGGAAGAGGTACTAGAAGAAAACGTCCCAGGTATTATGAAGAACAAGGAAATCCACATTCACGAAGTTCAGTGAACCTCAAATAGATTAGACCAAAAAAAGAAAACATCAAGACATAACATAATTAAATAATCCAAAATAAATACAAGGATAGAATACTGATGGCAGTACAAGAAAAACAGTCACATACAAAGGAAAAACAATTAGATTAAGTTCAGATTTTTCTATCAGAAACCACACGAACAAGAAGACAATGAGATAACATATACAGAAAGTTGAAATAAAACAAAAGTCAACCCAGGATCCTATACCCAGCAAAGCTCTCCCTCAAATATGAGTGAGACATCAAATCATTTGCAGAAAAGAAAGAACTTAAGAAATTTGTGAAAACAAGACCAAACTTACAAGAACTTTCAAGGGAAGTCTTTCACAGAGAGGCACCAAAGAAAAATGGATGGACCATAGTTACAAGAAAAAAAATAAAAAGAAAGAAAGAAAGAAAAAAGAAACACAGCAAAACGGCAATGATAAAAACTGGTCTGTCAATACACTCAGTGTGAATTGGTTAATCAAGAGGAAAAGAGAAGCAAAATGGATAAAAAAGCAAAGCTCATCAATATGTTGCCAACAAGAGACATATAATAAACGAAGAGAAAGATAGACTCAAAATCAAAGGCTGGGAGAACACCGCCGCCAGACGGGAGAACGCTGCTGCCAGACAGGGTTCCACCGCGAGAGGGACCTGGAAGAGACCCGGGAAGAACAACAGCCAGCCACCTACCGCGGAACTCCAGAGGAGCGAAGACT
>NW_006400180.1:22626-28043 GCF_000299155.1 Elephantulus edwardii | reverse complement strand
AGAGTAGTGAGAGAAGATCTTCACCCTGAAACCCACAGCGTCCCTTTTCAGCAGGGAGTAGCTAAGAGAATACGCCATCCCCTTTTCCTTATGAATCAGGGTGAAGTCTCTTTCAGGCAGGAGTGATAGGGAATAGCAAAGGATACACCTACAAAGGAGATTAATCAGAACTGACTTTGACAAGCACAGTGGCAATTGGACAGTTAAAACAGACATTCAGATGGCGGGGAAGAACAACAAACTGAGGAGGAAGGTAGAGAGAATGGTGCAGCAATGAAGGAATGAAAACCCAAAATCCCTGCAAATGTTCATTAAAACTAATAAAATTTAATAATAATAATAAAAAAATTTAAAAAAAGAAAAAAATCAAATGCTGGAAACAAATATACCAAAGAAATGGCATCTATAAAAATGTAGGAGTGGCAATACTAATCTCTGACAAAATAGACTTCAGAATGAAAATCTCCATAAAAGATTGGGAAGGACACTGTATAATGATTACAGAAAGGTACAGTAGATCAAGAAGACATAACATTGGTCAACATCTATGAAATAAATAAGAGACCTGCTAAATAAATAAAACAACTGTTAACAGAATTAAAGAAAGAAATAAAGAGAACCAAAATAGTGGTAGAAAAGTATAACATACTACTCTTGCCAAAGGATATGTCAACTTAAAAGAAACTTAACAAAAATCCAGAACACTTAAACTACAGAGTCAGCCAACTCACCCTTGTGAATATATTCCAAGCACTGCACCAAAAAAAAAACCTCAATTCACTTTCTATTCAAATATACATGTTACATTCTCCAGAACTGGTCACATTTTAGGGCACAAAGTAGGACTCAGCAAACTAAAAAACACTGAAATAATATAAAGTATATTCCCAGACCACAATGCCATAAAACCAGAAATAACCATAAGAGCATAAAGCTTATAAAGCTATCAATATGGGAGCTAAATAACACCCTGCCAGAACACAACTGGGTTATAGAAGAAATAAAGAATGAAATAAAAAAGTTCCTCGAAACAAATGATAATGAAAATAAAAAACTTCTGAGATGCAGGTAAAGGCAGTCCTCAGGGGACAGCTCATAGAACACCTTCATCAAACAGAAGAAGAACAACACTCTAAGCCAACAGCCTCTAGAAGAAAAGAAATTATAAGGATAAGAGATTAAATCAATGAGATAGAAAACAGAAAAACAATTGAAACTATCAATAAGACCAGGAGATGGTTTTTCGAAAGGGTCAGTTAACAAAACATTGGCAAACTTAACAAAAGATACAAAGAGGAAGACTCAAATAACTCAATTAAGAAACGATAGAGGTGATATCACAACAGAACCAGAGGAAATGATATTTATAATATTGGAACATTATGAAAAGCTATTTGCAATTACTTGCTATGTGTCAGAAAGCTGTACGAAGTCTAGGGATGACAGAGGACAATTGATGCCTTTGAGTTGTGGTGCTGGAGAAGAGTATTGAATCTACCATGGATGGTCAAGTGAACAAAGAGGTTCATCCTAGAGAGAGTGAAACCAGGCTGCTCCTTGGAGGTAAAGATACTAAAGGTTTGTCTGATATATTTTGGATATTTTACAAAGACAATGACAGGCACATAGACCAATGGAACAGAATCGAGAACCCAGGAATAGATTCAGCTATAGTCAACTGATATTCTACAATTAAATAAAACCTATCAAATGGAGAAATGACAACCTCTTCAACAAATGATACTGGCAAAACTGGACAGCTATCTGCAATAAGCTGAAACAGAACCCACATCTCACACAATACATAAAAATCAACTCAAGGTGATATACCTGGGAGTAAAGCTCAAAACTGTAAAGTTCATAGGAGAAAAACTGAGATCATGCTTAGAAGGCCTAGTCTATGGTATAAAAAGACTGCAAAATACAGCCAAAAATGCACAATTTGAAGAGGATAAAATTGATGAATGGGACCTTCTAAAGATTAACTTTCTGTGTTCATCAAAAACTTTTCTGACAGGGTGAAAAGGAAAACCTACTGACTGGAAACAAACATTTTGGCAATACCACCTCAGATAAGAGTCTCTTAACAAAAGTTTACAGAATCCTACTGGGCCTCTAGAAGAAAAAGAAAGGAAAAGAAAAATTGGAACCCAATTACAAAATGGGTAAAAGCCTTGGAAAGACTTCACAGAGGAGGATATTTTTGGATGACCAACAGACACATGAAGAAATACTCTCAATCTCTGGCAGTAAAAGAGAAGCAAATCAAATCCACAATGAGATACCATCTTACTCCAGTAGCAGTGACAAAATTCAGCAGGGCAGCAAGTAATAAATGTTGAAGAGGATGTGGAGAGAGAACAACTCTTATACACTGTTGGTGTGATTATAAAATGGTACAATCAGTCTGGAAGGCAATTTGACATTTCCTGAAAAAAGTTGAACATAGAAATTCATTTTGCCCAGCTATTCCACTGCTTGGAATATATCCTGAGAAAATGAGAACTGAGGCACAGAGACTTGTATACCAATGTTCACAGTAGCGTCATTCACCATAGCAAGAACATGGAAAAAGCCCAAATGTTCAACCACAATGGAACGGATTGAGATCTTATGGTATACTAACACAAATTAATACTATGCAGCATGCAGGAGCAATGATTTTGTAAATTACTACCTAACATGGAAAAGATTGGAGTGCATTATTCTAAGTGAACTAACTCAGTCTCATAAGGACGAATACTATGTTAAGACCATTATTGTAGAAGGAGTATGAACATCCAAAGGGTGCTTAATCATAGGGTCACACAATTTGATGTGTGAAGGGAGAGGTGGGTAAAGGAAAAGGGAAGGATCTGATGTGAAAAACAGTGTATATGAACTTTATAAACTTTGTATGTATATCAGTATAAAATAAAATTTAAAAATGAAGGGGGGCAGAAAGAGAAATATTCTTCCAAAAATTAGCCAGTGAATATTCCAATGCACAAAGAGACCTGGGGATGGCTCAGAGGCAGCCATCATTTCCTTCCATTGTGCACTAGTTGGTGGCCAACTCAAAGGAGCTAATAACACACACACACACACACACACACACACACACACACACACACACACACATTGAATCACACAATATGGCCTTTTGAGATTGGCTTATATCCCTTAGCATGCTTCCAAGATTCAAGCCTGTTTGTAGTATGCCTTCATACCTTTTATTGTTAGACAAAAGATACATGTTGTTGTTGTTATGTGCCGTCGAGTTGCCTACGACTCATAGCCACCCTATGTACAACAGCCCTAAACTCCGCTCTGTCCGGTGCCAATTGCACTGTCTCTGATACTACCATCCCAATTATCCCAGTCACTGAATCAATCTACCTCATAGAGGGCCTTCCTCTCCTGCGCTGTCCCTCCACCCTCCCAAGCATGATGTCCTTCTCCAAGGACCAGTCTCTCCTCAAAGCATGTCCAAAGTATGTTAGACGGAGCCTCAGAATCCTTGCCTCCAAGGAGCCACCCGGTTTAACCCTTTCCAGGACAAATCTGTTTGTTTTCCTAGCATCCATGGTATTCTCAATGCTCTTCTCCAGCACCACAGCTCAAAGGGAGATAGATGTGAAGGGAGGGGGTAGAAGTGGATGGGTATCCTGGTGGATGGTGGAGCAGGGAAGTAAGTGGGTAAAGACGAGTGTGAGAAAGGCAGGGACAACACTGACACTAAAGTTAACTCCACAATAAGGGATATACCTTTAACTTGCTGGTCTGCCTGATACTTCTCTAAATCTGAACATTCACATTAAGACAGACTAGGAAGAAGGATTGGCCATCCACTTCTGAAATAGCAGGCCTTTGAAAACCCTATGTACAACTAAAGATACATAGGTAAGTTTTATTTACCCATTCATCAGTTAATGGAAGTCTGAGTTGGTTGCACTTTGGGGCTATGATAAATAATGTTGATCATCCGTTGAACGTACATGTGTTTTTATGTAGATAGTACAGGTTTTCATTTCTCTCAAGTATATAACCTGTAAACAACTTGCTGTCCAAATCAGAATCAACTCATAGATGACCCTCCAGCAGCTTTTCAGAGACTGAAAATCACACAGGAGTAGATTGCTCATTGTACCGCTTTTATCCTATGTAGCAGAATAAAGCTAGTCTTGTTTCTTAATCAGTCTAGTGTATTTGAACTGCCTACTTTTGGTTTTGTAGTACAAATCTATAACACTAGGCCATCAGTATACAACTGTTACTGTGTACCATCGAGTCAGACCTGACCTTCCGGTGGAATTTTTCAGAGGCAGCTGATTTTACATGAGAGGAAATTGCTCATCTTTCTCCTGTGAAGCAGCTGGTGTATTTGAACCGTGTACCTTTGTGTTGGCAACACAATATCTTATCTCAGAGTATACCCAGGAGTAGAAATCTTGTTATCTTTTTGTTAAGCATTGTGGAGTACCCACAATATTTTCTGAAGAAATAGAACCATTTTCTATTTATACTAGTAGTGTATGAGGAGTCTACATAAGAGGATATGCAGCAATAGTTCATTGTGGTATTGACTTATATTTGCCTGATAACTAATAATGTCGACATTCTCTGCAATACAGTTGCAGGCCAAACATTTCCTATAGCGTGCATATGTGTATTATGATATTTGCACAGCAATTGTATGTCAGTTTGCTGTACTGTAATGGCTTAAGTGTTTCTGTGATGCTGGAAGTTATGTCACTAGTATTTCAAATATAAGCAGAGTCGCCTGTGGTGGATAGATTTCAGAAAAGCTTGTAACTGTGAGAGATTGAGAAATAGGACTAGCCATCCACTTCTGAAATAACAGGCTTTCAACAACCCTATGAATAGCAATGGAACATTGTTAGATGTAGTCCTGGAAGATGAGCCACTTAGGCTGAAAGCCACTCAAAAAATGAGGAGAAACAATTATTAACATCCATTAAAAATTAAAATATGAAGTACACAAAAGGAAAAATGGAAGTTGTCAAGAATGAAATATAACACATAAATATTGACATCCTAGACATTAGTGAGTTAGAATACACTGGTACCAGTTATTTTGAATCAGACAATAATATTATTTATTATGCTGTGAATGACAAATTAAAGAAAAATGACATATTCATTGTCAAAAAGAGCATTTCCAACAGGCCAATGATAAACATAGTTCAATACTGATTCATTCTATAACATATAATGAATGGAAATGATTGTATGAAACACAGTGTGAATGAAGAATAGTATGAAACACAACACATATGAACTTTGTGGGCAAATCAATATGAAGTAAAAATCTGGTTGTTTTCTTTTAAAAAAGAACATTTCCAGGTGTATACTGAAGTAAAATGCTCTGGGTGATAGGGTACATATGCATATGAGATGCATAACAGATATGCACA
>NW_006400180.1:16462-22526 GCF_000299155.1 Elephantulus edwardii | reverse complement strand
TTAATATAGTTCTTTTTTTTAAACCACTACAGTCAAAGATGAAGAAATTAGGAATTTCTATCCCTTTTGCAATCTGAAATTGTTTGAATATCCAATTGAAGTACGCTAATAATTGACTACTGAAATGCAAAAGTTTGCAACAAAAGAAAAGGACTGAGGGTTGAAAAATATCATCTTAGTGACAGAAATTAGATTGGAGATATTATGAGGAGAAACAGCTGCTAATATTCATTAATAATTAGAGCATGGAATATACTAAGTATGACTCTAGGAAAATTGGAAATTGTCAAAAATTAAATGGCACATATAACTTTCGACAGCCTAGTCTTTAGCAAACTGAAATGGACTGATATTACTCACATCAGTTTGTACAAGGAATTATTTAGGCATTTAATATATTTTAAATAAACAACACATAAATGGACCTCAATTGATAGCCTACAAGCAATCAGATTGACTACATGTCGAAAGAATATGACAAAGCCAATTACAGCGGGGCTGACATCAAGCATAATCTATGAAGAAAGCAAAAGGTTACTACAAAGAAAAAAATCGTTAACAGTTGTCAAAAGAGATTCTGAAACTTGTGCTAAAATATAGAGGCCAGAACAAAGGGAAGAAGTGCTGAAATAAGAGAACCACACAAAAGACTTCAAAGGGGAGGTTGAAAAACAAACCAAAGTATTAGTGTAAAAGGAATATATGATTAGGTATTATTGGTATAACAAGAGTCCAGAATAAGAGCTGCATAGTAAAGTGGTCTGGGTGGGGACAGAAGGAGGGAGGGGGACACTGTGTAACAATGAAATAAATTTTTTTCCAAAGATATAAGTGAACTGGGTGGGAGAGGAAGGGAACAGGGAAGAAAATGTGCAACAATGAATGAATGGAAATCCAAGTTCTATAAACTTAAATTAAAATCTCAATTAAAAAAGAATTGAAAAAAACAAAAAAATTATGAAATGCACAAAGAGCTGGAATTATAAAACAAAAGGAAATAATATGCTCAGTATTCCTCAAGCTGAAAGAACTGAAGAACAAACTCAAATCTCAAGTTGCAGAACTGAAGGATTCTATAGAAAAATCCTGAATGATGCAGGAAGTCATTAAAATAAATTAGAAGTAATACACAGAATTACTGTACCAAAAAGAATTGGTTGTCCCTGAACCATCTTGTGAAGCAGCATATGATCAAGAACTAATGGTAATGAAAGAAGAAGTTCAAACTACACAGAAGGCATAGGCAAAAAATAAGGCCCCACGAGTTGATGGAATGCCAACTGAGGTATTTCAGAAAACAGATATAGCCCTGGAAATACTCACTAGCCTATCCCAAGAAATTTGGAAGAAAATCACTTGGCCAAGTGACTGGAATTTATTCACATTTGTTCTTATTCCCAAAAATATAGAATGTGGAAATTATGTGGCCAGTAGTTACTGGTCCTTGGAGAAGATTATCATGCTCAGAAGAGTGGAGGGACAGTGCAGGAGAGGAAGACACTGGATGAGATAGACTGATACAGTAACTGGGGCAATGGGGGTTGATGTGTTGGAATCATTGAGACTGGCTCAGGACAGGACAGGCTTCAGCGCTGCTGTACATAAAATGTCTATGGGTCACAGGCAACTTGACAACATCTAATGACAACAACAATATAAAAAACAAATTTAAAACTTGGTATATATATTTTTTTAAACAGGAAAATACATTAACAAGAGAATTTCCAGAAATTCAAGTTGGATTCAGAAGAGATTGTGGCACTCGAGATATCTTTGTTGATGGCAGATAGCTCTTGGCTGAAAGCAAAGAATACCGGAAAGATGTTTAGTTATGTTTCATTTGCTATGCTAAAAGTATTTGTGTGGATATTAACAAATTATGGATAACATTGAGAATAGTGGGACTCCCACAACACTTAACTGAGTTCATGCAAAACCTATACGTACACCATGAAGCAGTTGTCCAAACAGAATAAGGAAACACTGCATCATTGAAAATTAGGAAAGATGTGTGCCAGAATATATCCTTTCTCCACATCTGTTCAATTTGTTTGCTGAGCAAATAATTTGATCAGTTAAATAATAGAAAGAAGCATGTGCCATCAGTATTGAAGACTCATCTGAAATCCATATTATGCAGGTAATTCAACTTTGCTTACAGAATGTGGAGAAGACTTGAAATATTTACCACAAAAGATCAAAGACTATAAGCTTTAATAGAGTGTGAAAACAATATATAAACTTTGTAAGTAAACCAGTACAAAATAATTTTTTATAGAACGATATAGAGATTGCATCTCAACATGATGATAATAAAAATCCTCACCACTGAAACCAATAGGCAACATCATAATAGATTGAGAAAAGATTGAATTTGTCAGTGACCTTATTTTGCTTGGATCTACATTCAACATGGTAGCAACAACCAAGAAATCAAAAGATGTATCTCATTGAGAAAAATCTGCTGTCAAAGACCTCTCCAAAGTGCTAGGGAGCAAGCATATCCATTAAGAAACCAAAGTCCACCTGATGCAAGCCATTATCATTTCAATTATTTCCTTTGCATCTGAAAATTGGACAACAAATAAGAATGACAGAAGAATCAGTTCTTTTGAATGTGATGTTGGAGAAGAGTACTGAATATCCTATAAACTGTCAAAAGAATAAGCAAATATTTCTTGGAGTATGTGCAGCCAGGATGCTCTTTGGAGGCAAGTATGGTAAAACTACATCTCATTTACTTCTGGCATGTTATCAAAAGATATCAGTAACTGGAAAATGATAACATGATGATAAAATGGAGTTGCATAGTTTAGTGAACAGAGGGATGGGGTAAAGGAAATGTAAAAATCCAGAGGGAACCTGAAAAGACAGGTAAGAGTGGGTGTAGATCAAAGTTGATTAATTGTACAAAACACAATGTATAGAAATTATTCTATGAAACATAGTGTGAATGAAGGAAAAGTGTGAAATACAATGTATATGAATGTTGTATGCAAACTAATATAAAATTTAAAAAAACAAACAAAAAGGATCCGTAGACACAATAACAATGCGCTTGAGCATGTTGGAGAGTAGAGGTGATGTAGGATAGGGAAAGGTTCAGATCTGTTGTTCATAGAGTAGCTATAAATTGTAGTCAATTTGAGAGCACATAACAAAAACAATGTTGATAATCTTTTTCATGCATTTGTTGGTTATTTGCACATGTTCTTTACCTTTTAGTTATTGAAGTGTGAGAGACACACGATTGGCAAGTTTTTCTCCCATTCTGTGGATTATCTTCTCATTTTGAAGATATTAATTATAGAAAATTGGTTGAAAGTTGGTTGAAGCCCAGTGTATCTATTTTTCTTTTGTTGTTTTTGCTTTTGGTGTTGTACATGTGTAGTCTTTCTCTAATGCATAGATAAAAAGATTTACTCTAATTTTTTTAGAATTTTATAGTTTTAGATCTTATATTTAGATCTTTAATCCAAACTGAGTTAATTTTATACACTGGAATAAAAAAGGATTATAAAGATATAGGGGGGCACAAAAGTTGAAATCCCACTCTGTGCAGACCTCTGAGTTTCAGACACACATCTGGACCTGAATGTCCCCTCTGGTCTAGAATAGCTGGTTGTTAACAAAGCCAATAGGATATTGGGAGAATGGCACACCTGAGGGGGAGGCAAGATGATGATCTCAGCTTCTTGCAATGAGCAACCCACTGAGAGACACAAAAATTAAAATCAGATTCCAGGTCTAGGCAGAGTTCTGAATTTAAAAACCAATACAGGAACAGGTTTGAGGTCTTGAACACTAATGAACGAAGACCAGATGAGCTATGGGAGAATATCAAGAGTATTATCCATGAAAAATGCAAAAGGTCATTACAGAGACCGAAGAAGAAGAAAAGAACAAAATGGATGTCAGAAGAGATTCTGAATATTGCACTAGAGCATGGAGAAACCAAAGTAAAGAGAAGAAATCAAGAAGTTTAGGAGATTAATAGAAAATTTCAAAGAACAGCATGGAAAGACAAAGCAAAGTATGATATTGACGTGTTCAAAGAACTGGAGTCCAAAAGCAAAAGGGCCATACCTGCTCAGCATTTCTTAAGCAGAAGGAACTAATGAACAAATTCAAGCCTCAAGATGCAGTATTTACAGGTGTTATGGGTAGAATATTAAGTGATCCAGGAAGTATTAAAAGAAGATAAAGGAGTATACAGAGTCACTGTACCAAAAGTAATTGGCTGACAGAAGAATTTCAACAAATGCCATATGATCAAGAGGCAATGATGATGAAGGGAAAAGTTCAGGATAATCTTAAGTCTTGGCAAAAAATAAAGGCCTAGGAATTGGTAGAAGACTAATTGACCATTTCAATAAAGAGATACTGCACTAGATGTGCTCACCAGGTTGTGCCAAGAAATCTAGAGGCCAACTACTTGACCAACTGACTGGAAGAGATCCATATTTATTCTCATTCCAAAAAAGGTGACCTGACATAATGTGTACATTATCATACAACTTCACTCATATCACACGCAAGCAAAATCCTGCTGAAATTATCCAGAAATGAATGGAACAGTACATTAACAGGGGTGTAGGTTTAGAAGAGGCCATGGCACTAAAGGCATTATTGCCAATGTTAGATGGATCTTGGCAAAAAACAAAGAGTAATGGAGGAAAATTTGTGTTTCATTGACTATGCAAGACATTTTACTGTGTAGATCACAACAAATTGTAGTTAACCTTGAGGAGAATGGGAATCTCAGAACACTTAATTGTGCTTAGGCAAAACCTTTATTTGGACCAGAAATCATTTCTCAGAAAAGAGAAAGGAAATATTGCATGGTTCAAAATTAGGAAGAGAGTGCATCATGGTTGCATCCTATCTCCATACCTTTTTAATCTATATGCAGAACAAATCATTTGGGAAGCTGGACTTTATGAAGAGGAATGTGGCATCAAGACTGGAGGAAGACTTATCAGCAACACAACCTAGTGCTTGCTAAAACTGAGGAGGACCTGAAAGGCTTACTGCAGAAGGTCAAGGAAAGTAGTCTTCAAAATGGATTGAAGCATAACATCAAGACAAAGATTCTCACAATTATGTCAAATGGCAGAGCCATGATGAATGGAGAAGAGATTGAAATTTTTAACAGTAACATAGCTTGCTTGGTTCCACAATCAACATGTTTAGCATAAGCAGTCAGGAAATCAAAAGGTGAGTTGCATTAGGTATATCTGCTCTCAGAAAACTTTTCAGAGGACTGAGCAACAATGATAACAGTCTAGAGACTAAAGTGTGTGCCTGATCCAGTCCAAGTCGTAATTACTTGCTATGCATCAGAGACCTAGATAAAATAATTGATGCCTTTGAGTTGTGGTGCTGGGAAAGAGTCTTAAACATACTATGGGCCACCAAGAAAACAAGTAAGTCTGTCTTGGAGATGGTGTAACCAAGGCTGTCCTTGGAGGCTAAGATTTGGAAGCTTTGTCTCACATACTTTGGGCATGTGACCAGGAGGTAGCAGACCTTGGAGAAGGACATAATTGTCAAAAGGACAGCATAGGAGAGGAAGACCCCGGATGAGATTGGCTGATACAGTAACTAGAGCAATAGGGTAGGTGTTTCGGAGTCAATGACACTGGCTCAGGACAAGGCAGGCTTCAGAGCTTTTGTATACAGAGTCGCTATGAGTCACAGATGACTTGATGGCACACAACAACAAAAATGTAAGATAAAGTAGGACAGAGAATACACAAGATGCCTAGAAACACAAACAGTTCTTATTCTTATCCACCATCTCAATCATTGATTAAAATCATCAAGTAAAATCTATCATCCAGTAAAAGACTTGACAGAGACTGAGGGCTGTCCCAGGGATTTGTTCACATGGCCAGGCAATATCTCACTGATTTCACATGCAAGCAAGATTTTACTGAAGATTATCCAAAAACGAGTGGAACAGCACATCAACAGAGAGCTACGAGAAGTCCAGGCTGGGTTTAGAAGAGGTCGTGGTACTAGAGATATTGTAGCTGATGTTAGATGGATCTTGGCTGAAAGC
>NW_006400180.1:14842-15512 GCF_000299155.1 Elephantulus edwardii | reverse complement strand
AGACAGTGTGATTGGCACAGGACAGAGTGGAGTTTAGGGCTGTTGTACATAGGGTCGCTATGAGTCGCAAGCGACTCGACGGCACATAACAACATCAACAAGAGGATTCAAATATATTTCATGTTATGGTTTCCTATATCTGTGCCGAAGTTGGGCTGGAACCATATATAAACCATCCAGGCTCCTAGAAAACAACTTGATCACCAAAACGTCTCCCTCTGATTCACTGCTCAGCTCACTGCCATATGCCCAGCCATCTCTAATTGCAACCATCAGTATCAGTTAAGCTATAATGTACAACTCAAAGCACCTTTCTTTAAAAAAAAAAAAGAAAAAAACCACAAAAAAATAAACATCCCCAAACTGAGAATGTTTTTGTTTGTTTGTTTGTTTGTTTGTTTTGTTTTGTTATCCAACACACTTTATTGCAGATCAGGAAAGCAGTGAAAAATCCTCTCAAAAACTGCTTCCCGGCCTCGGAGTGGTCATTTAGGTTTTCTTTTGTTTTTAAATAAAAAAAATTTTTATAACAGAAAGGGCAACCTAGGTAGAACTATCAAGTATGGAAATACAAAGGAGGAGAACCTAGTGACTGGAACAAGGAATGTGAGAGCCATGAATGAAGGAAAATTAGAAATTGTTAAGAAAGAAATGGAACACATAAATATTG
>NW_006400180.1:9203-12131 GCF_000299155.1 Elephantulus edwardii | reverse complement strand
GGAGGGACAGCGCAGGAGGGGAAGACCCTCTATGAGATGGATTGATTCGGTGACTGGGGTAATAGCGATGGGTCTCTCAGAGGTGGTGCGGTTGGCGCAGGATAGAGCAGGGTTTAGGGCTGTTGTGCATAGGGTTGCTATGAGTCGCAAACGACTCGACGACACATAACAACAACAACAACAACTGGTTTACTTACAACGTTCATATATGTTGTTTTTCACAATGAATATTTCCCATTTCCTTTACTTACCTTTCCTTCCAACCATCAAATTGAGCGACCCTGTGATTAACCACGCCCCCAACCCTCACTTCCTCACCCCTCTGCTCCACCCCTCTTTGGGTCCTCATACACGTTCTACAATAACCATCGTATACAATATATTTGTCTTTATGAGACTTCGTTCACTTATGATACTGTTTGATAATTTCCACACCCTCTCGGATCATCTTTCTTTGGGATGGGAACAAATATAGATTTCTTCCAGTCAGTTGGCCAGGTGGTTTTCCTCCAGATTTCTTGACACTACTTGGTGAGTACATCCAGGGCAGCATCTGTTTCTTGAAATATGTCAATCGGTATGCCATCAATTCCTGGGGCCTTATTTTTTGCCAGTTCTTTCAGAGTAGCTTGAACTTTCTCCTTCATCACCACAGGCTCTTACTCATACATTTTTTTTCGTGAAATTTCTTCTGTGTCCACCAATTCCTTTTGGTACAATAACTGTATACTCTTTGCATCTTCTTTTAATCCTTCCTGGATCATTTAATATTCTGTCCAAAGCATCCTTAAGTATTGCAATGCGAGGTTTGAATTTTTTCTTCAGTTCCTTCAGCTTAAAAAATGCTGAGCTAGTTCAGCCCTTTTGATTTTCTGACTCCAGCTTCTTGAACATTTCATTGTAATACTTTATCTTCCCACACTACCCTCTGGAATCTTCTGTTCAACTTCTAAATATCTTGATTTCTTCCCTTTGCTTTAGCTTGTCCGTGCTCCAGTGCAATATTTAGGGTTTTTCTGACATCCATCTTGGTCTTTTCTTCCTCCTTTGCCTTTGTAATGAAGTTTTGCATTCTTCCCGGATAATATTCTTTATATCCTCCCACAGCTCATCTAGTTTTGACTCATTAATGTCCAAGACCTCAAGCCTGTTCTTGGCATGCTAGGTATTGGCAAAATGAGATGGACTGGCATGGGACATTTTGAGTCAGGGGATCATATGATCATCTGTGCTGAAGATTAAAAGGTGAGGAAAAATAGTGTTGCTTTCATAGTTCAAAAAGTCATTTCTAGATCCATCTTGAAATACAATGTTGTGAGTGACAGGATACTATCCATACACATTCAAGGAAGTCCAGTGAATACCACCACCATCATTCAAATATATGTACCAACAACCAGAGCCAAAGAGGAGGAAAGAGAAGATTTCCACCAACTTTTGCAGTCAGAGATTGATCAAACATGCAATCAAGATTCATTGATAGTAATGGGTAACTGGAATGCAAAAGTTGGAAATGCAGAAGAAGAATCAGCAGTTGGAAAACATAGACTTGGTTACAGAAATGAAACAAGAGATAAAATAATAGAATTTTGCACAATAAATGAGTTATTCATTGCAAATACATTTTATAAGAAACAGAAACACAGCCTATACATGGATTTCACCTGATGGCAGGCATAGGCATCAGATTAGTTAAATCTGTGGAAAGAATAGCTGGAAAAGCTCAATATCAGCTGTGAAAACTAGGCCAGGTGCTGATTGTGGAACAGACCACCAACTACTCATATGCAAGTTCAAGCTGAAGCTGAGGAAAATGAAATCAAATTCATAGGAACCAAAATTTGACCTTGAGTCTATCAAGTTTGATAGTGATTTTCAAAATCATTGTTTGTAGTATTCCAGCACATGAATGTACCAGAATTTCTCAATTGATTCAATTGTGGTTGGACATTTGGGCCATTTCCTTGTTCTTGTGATGATAAATAATGCTGCTATGAACACTGTTGTATAAATCTCTGTTTGTGCCTCAGTTCTCATTTTCTCAGGGTGTATTCTAATGGAATAGTCCGGTGAAATAGATGGGTCATATGGAATTTCTATGTTCTGTTTTTTTCAGGAAATGCCAAACTGACTTCCAGAGTGGTTGTACGATTTTATAGTCAGAGAGAGAGAGAGAGAGAGAGAGAGAGAGAGAGAGAGAGAGAGAGAGAGGAGAGCGCTAGTTAGAAAGTTAGAGAGTTAGTTCTTATTTCTCAGTATCCTCTCCAACATTTATTACTTACTGTTCTATTAAACTTAGCCACTGCTACTGGGATGAGATTGCATATCATTGTGGTTTTGGTTTTCATCTCTCTTATTGCCAGTGATTTTGAGCATTTTTGTATGTATATGTCTGTTGGCCATCGGAATATCTTCTTCAGTGAAAATACTTTTCATGTTTTTTGCCCATTTTGTAATTGTGTTATCAGTCCTTTTCTTGTGGACACCCTGTAGGATTCTGTAAACATTTTTCTTTAATTATTAAATTTTATTAATTTTAATGAACATTTACAGAGATTTTGGGTTTTCATTCATTCATTGTTGCACTGTTTTCTCCACCCTCATCCCCAATTCGTTCTTCTTCCCCACACCCAATGTCTGTTTTAGTTGTCCAATTGCCACAGTGCCTGTCAAAGCCAGTTCTGACTAATCTCCTTTGTCATTGTGTCCCTTGCCATTCCCTATCACTCCTCCCTGAGATTTTGGGTTTTCATTCATTCATTGTTGCACTGTTTTCTCCACCCTCCTCCCCAGTTCGTTCTTCTTCCCCACACGCAATGTCTGTTTTAGTTGTCCAATTGCCACAGTGCTTGTCAAAGCCAGTTCTGATTAATCTCCTTTGTCAGTGTGTCCCTTGCCATTCCCTATCACTCCCCTCTGAGAGAGACT
>NW_006400180.1:5003-7583 GCF_000299155.1 Elephantulus edwardii | reverse complement strand
TAGGACTTCTAGTGTTGTTCCTAGCTTTTCTGTAATGAAGTTTATAGTCCTTGGTTTTAGTCCTAGGTCCATGATCCACCTTGAGTTGGTTTTTTTGTATGGAGTGAGGTGTGGTGAGACTTTTGTCTGAAATGGTGTTGCCACATGATTTTTCCTCAATCCGTAGGTTTTCTATTCACTCTGTTGGAAAAAGTTTTTGATGTGCACAAGGATTTAATCTTTAGAAGGTCCCTTTCATCAATTTTATCCTCTCCAGTTCATGCATTTCCAGCTATATTTGGCAGTCTCTTTATACCATAGACTAGGCCATCTAAACTTAATCTCAGTTTGTTTCTGATGTCCTTTATTAGTTGATTTTTGTATGTGGTGTAAGATGTGAATCCTTTTTCAGCTTTCTACAGGTATGCAGTCCAGTTTTGCCAGCACCATGAAGGGGTTGTCATTTCTCCATTTGATAGATTTCATTTCCTTGTCAAATATCAGTTGACCATAGATAGCTGGGTCTATTTCTGGGTTCTCAGTTCTGTTCCATTCATCTATGTGCCTGTCATTGTACCAGTACCATGCTGTTCTGGTTACTACCACTGTGTAGTAGGTTTTGAAGTCAGGGAGTGCCATGCCTCCCACTTCATTTTTGTCTTTCTAAAGTGCTTTCCTTATTCAGGGTCTCTTCCCCTTTTAATCTCCTTGGAAAATGAAGTTGCTATTTGTATTTAGATTGCTTTGAACTTGTAGATTTCTTTTGGTAGGACTGTCATTTTCACAATATTGAGTCTTCTTATGCATGAACAGGGAACATTTTTCCATTTCTTTAGGTATTTTACCGTGCCTTATAGAAATACTCCGTAGTTTTCTTCGTATAAGTCCTTTGTATCTCTAATTAGATTCACTCCCAAGTATCTCATTTTGTGTTTGGATATTGTAAACTGCATTGCTTTCCTGATTTCATTCTGAGTTCTCTTTGTTACTGTAGAGGAATACAGCTGATTTTTTTTATATTGATCTTTTATCCAGTCACTCTACTAAATTGGCCTACTAATCCTAATAGGTGCTTTTGGTGAGTCTTTGGAGTTTTCTGTGTATAGTATCATATTATCTGCATATAACAATATTTTAACCATCTATTTGCTGATCGAGATGCCTTTTCTTTGTTTCTCTTGTCATATTTCCCTAACAAGCACTTCCTATACAATATTAAATAAAAGAAGGGACAGTGGAAATCCTTGTCTGTTCCTTGTTCACAAGAAAAAAGGTTTTAGTCTTTCTCCGTTAAGAATGATATTGGCTCTTGGTTTTGCATATATACTTTTTACTATGGTGAGGAAATTCCCTTCTAATTGTGCTGAGTGTCTTTTATCAGAGAGGGTTTTGGATTTTGTCAAATGTTTTACTGCATCAATTGCTAAGATCATATGGTTCTTGTTATTTACTTTGTTAATATGGTGAATTATGTTGATTGTCTTATTATGTTGAACCATCCTTGTTTACCTGTTATGAATACCACTTAATCATGGTGATTATTTTTTTAATTTACTTTTGGATTCTATTGGCTAGAATTTTGTTAACATTTATATTCATGAAAGATTTTGTTTTTCTTTCTTGGTAATATCTTTGCCTGATTTTTCTATTAGGGTTACGCTTGCTTCATAGAATGACTCTGGAAATGTTCCTTCTTTTTCAATTTTTTGAAATAATTTAAGTAAATTGGTGATAGATCTTCTCTGAATGTTTGGTAGAATTCAGCTGTGAAGCTGTCTGGTCCAGGACTTTTCTTATGGGGAAGTCTTTTTATGATCTGTTCATTTTCTTCTTTTGTGATGGGCCTGTTCAAGTGTTCTCCATCCATACAGATTGATCTGTAGGGCTTAACGTTCAAGGAATTGTTTAGGGTTTTTTTTAAAAGTAATTATTTTATTTTAGTTTGCATACAAAATTTGTGCTATAGTTGTTATTTACCATCGAGTCACCAGCGACCAACCTTATGTACAATAGCTCTGAACTCTTTTCTATCCTGACAGTCTCACAGACTATAACACATTTAATTCCATTGCGGCAATTACCATCTCAATCAACCTCATCCAGAATCTTCCTCTTTTGTGATGTTCCTTCACCTTCCAAGCATGATGGCCTTCTCCAAAGACTGGTCCCTCCTGGCCACATGCTCAAAGGATGTGAGTAGCTTCAAAATCCTAGTCTCTGAGGAGAAACTTGGTTTCACTGTCTCCAAGACAGACCTATTGGTTTTCTTAACGGTCCATGGTATGTTCAGTACTCTTTGCCAGCACCAATATTCAAAAGCATCAGTTCTTCTGTCATCCTTAGTCATTGTCTACCTTTTGATGTATAGCAAGTAATTTGGAAGATCATGGCCTGGATCCGGCACACCTTAGTCTCTAGACTGACATCATTGTCCTGGAACACTTTGGAGAGATCCATGGCAACAGCTTTCAGCAGTGCAATTTATTGTTTAATTTCCTGATTGCTTATTCGGATTATTTGCGTCTTCTCTCTCTTTTCTTTTGTGAGTTTTGCTAGTGGGGTATCGATTTTGTTGACCTTTTCAAAGAACCAACTCCTAGT
>NW_006400180.1:0-948 GCF_000299155.1 Elephantulus edwardii | reverse complement strand
ACTTCCTTTTCCTGACACAGGCCCTAAACTGGCAGCAATAGCTGCCCCAATAATTTTGGCCATTCTCTGGTCTTTTCTCTTCCCTCTACATCCCAATTGTTAAAAGAGGGAAAAATTGAAGCAAATGTATAACAAATAATTTTGAACATTATAATCTTTTAAGCTTACGGCTAGAAGTATTAACAATATCATCATTTCCAATCCAGAGATACACATTCCAATGCAGTACCTATATTCCATAAATGGTTTTGGTAAGAGGAATGTTGTAAATGTGGATACATTTACAATATTCCTCCTCCATGCCACGATATAATGTTACTAGCTTGAACAGTTATAAATCCATTGCCATCCTTACTCTAACTTAATTCTTTTTTTTGTTTAAATTTGTTATTAATTTCAGTGAAAATTTACAGAGGCTTTGGATTTCCATTCATTCATTGTTGTAGATTTGTCCCATCTCAAGGCTCCCCCCAGGCCAGAAAACTACCCTCTTGGAAAAGTAAAAGAAAAGATTCTATCATTGTTTTACAAACTCTCCCCTAGGTCCACTCCATCATGTAGCCATCACTCTAGACACCTGTCATGACAGAAATACCTAATCACATATGTCTTTTAAACAGTTTTCTCCCTCCTCTATTTCAGTGCACTATATATTATTGAACCCATCTTACTCAGTCTCTCCCCAACCCCAAGATCATTCCCATTCTACAACAGTGGCACCACACAATATTTGTCCTTTTTTGACTGGGATATTTCACTCAGCATAATGTTCTCCAGAGTCAACCATTTTGAATAATATTGCATGAGTTCCTTTTTTTCAATGCAGCATAGAATTCCATTGTGCGAATCTACAACAGCTTCTCTATCCATTCGTTTGTTGATGGGCACTTAGGTTGTTTTCAACTCCTTGCTATTGTGAACAAAGCTGCAATAAACATGGGTGTGCAT